>NC_052117.1:687438-702169 GCF_012273895.1 Zerene cesonia | reverse complement strand
AACTAGATTTCATATACAAATTCTGATTAGAAACTAATTTTAACAATAAACACATTTCATAAAAATACTCGTCTTACAACGGTCCTACCCCAATACTCATCGATTATTACCGACGCGATGGCTATGCGCTACCTACTCATATATATTAGTATCTATTTCTATCAAGGTCACAGCGTTATGCACTAATAAAGACTAAAGTACAACCGCAAATTACATTGTCACATATATATTGTAATATCGAGAGAAAACATGCGAACAACAAAGGATTAAAAAAAGTGTCCTTCGCCAAACAAAAGCGAATCTTATATTAAATACATCCACACACGGCATCTGTAAACTGGCACGTGATTAAAAAGTAAAAACTTGTTTGTTATCGCAACTGCATTACAGCTTAAAAATAGCCGAATGAAATTATATAGCAGCTAATCGACAGTAAATATAGTTGGTACTTGTTTATCAATAATAAAAACGGTCGCACTAATAGTGACTCGAAACACGACTATTGTGACCCTATGATTGTTAAGATAACTGAATTATGACATAATATTTAACTATTGTTTTTGCTATTCCGCCCACTACGCGAATACTGATAGTTATTAGTCGGTATGAGTTATGACGCTCGAGTCCGAATAGGAAAAAATAAGCATGTAGGTAGGTAGATAGGATTCAATTAACATTGCCATGCCATTTGGATTGTGTTACGATAATTATGTACTTTGTAGTTATGAATAAAAAAATATGGCAGCCATTTTACGAAACGCTAAACACATAATATTATCAAATGTTCATTGCATACTTTCTATGAGTCGACCGTCGAGAGCATTCCATTTAAAGCGCGCTATTTGTTTTGTGTTGGCATGCAAAGGAAATATAAAATGTGCACTCAGCGACATTGAGATTTCGGCTCGCTAATGTGAATAGAAAGCGATGCTCTAACTTATCGGTCAATTGGACAAACAACTATGATTTTTGCTGCATAATTTTCAAGGGCATTCCAATCTGCCAGCATATAAACTACCATAGATGTATTGCATTAGCGTTTTCCATATGATTTATGAATGAAAATAGCTAAGTGCCAATTGAAAACTATTTGAAATAAATATTTGTTTCATGTAATTAATACAGTAATAAAGGAAAAAACTTACGAACTCGGCAGCGATACGTGTATCACACACATGACGTCACTTGACGCAGCACAAACCAGAATTATTAAGGAAAATGAATAGCAAACTAAATAAAAACAGCACTGAAATGAACTATGCACTAGACTTTATTAGATACAATATAATAGTTAAGTCATAACGAGCGATTTAGGACATTTTATAATATTTATTATTGTCACTGACTCCAGTTTTGACAAGATGGTCGCGCACCGACTGTTTTGCTTTGGTTGTCAGCTGATACGAAGCACTGTTCCGTTTCAAGACAAGCTGACAAATATACTATCTCTTTTTAATACGTGTGAAACCGAAAGCAAAGAATGAGACGGATAGATAACACTTGCTAATGAAGACATTGGGTGCCCAACAAACGTCACTTTTTGTTGCATATAATAATGTAAAGGGAAAACCCTGAAATAAAAACTCTTACCTGATGTTGATGAATTGGAAACACTGAAGAAATTATTAAAAATGATTTTCTATTTCACAAGACTGCGTAACCAATAAGAGTTAAGCTATATTTGGGCGTGACAAAGCAATGTGTACGGCATCATGAACGCCATCTTGTTATTGTTTTGAAAATGTCGACGACGTAAACAAATATAATGTTTTACGTAATTCGTCTAGTGCAGTGTCACTTTGTGTAAAACTGTGCATTACATTTTGATTTATTACTTTTAAGCTGTTTTTTTTAGTTTGTCAAATGATTTATATGAAATGATCATGTGAAAAGTAAGATGTAAATTCATAGTTGTATTCGAGATAAACTAGATGGCGGTAGTATTACTGAACACCGATTTATGATTTTAACCAATATGTACAATATCATAATTTATACTTCCATTGTAAGTAGGATATTACTCACAACCTACTTTACTAATAAGAGACTAATTACCATCAATAAACATATGTCTATCATTCAAATTCATATTCCTTTGTCCGATTTGTTTTTAATCATAAATTTGCACCCACTTGTAGATATTTACTACTTGCTTGGAATTTTGTTTTATGACGTTATTTTTAGCCACAAGGTCATTGAACAAAATTTTACATAATATTATCATTACCCTTATTAGAATGTCACTAATATCACACTTTTTTTATGACAGTACTCGTTTAATAATTTATTGTACGTAAAATGATATTACAAGACATTTTTTTTTAACTTATGAGATTCAAGATGAAGATTTCTTTCATTGTTATTGTAACTCAATTAACCTATCAAAATTCTTTGAAATCTATGTTATGTACATACAACACGCACTAATTATAAGAAGATGCATAAGGCCACTCAGTAAGAACTTCTACCCGGTAACGATTGCAACATTGCGCACACCTGCGGTTCCAGAAAAGATGACGGCAATCCACGACCGCGACGCTGCCCCGCCGAAGACGAGGGACACTCTTGGTTCCAACATTGAACCGGAGGGACGTAGTAAATAAGTTAGATATAATTTAAAATGTAATTTTTTTCTTACATTAAATTATTAATAAGCAAATTTCGGTTTTTTTTTGCGCCTTCGCGGTCAATTTAATTTCTATACTAATATTATAAAGCTGAAGAGTTTGTTTATTTGTTGAACGCACTAATCTC
This sequence comes from Zerene cesonia, assembly GCF_012273895.1. Taxonomy (NCBI): domain Eukaryota; kingdom Metazoa; phylum Arthropoda; class Insecta; order Lepidoptera; family Pieridae; genus Zerene; species Zerene cesonia. Next base: position 699,415 of record NC_052117.1, on the reverse strand, counting down.
TAATATTTAGTAAGTAGTAGTTGAAAAATTCTTTCAGTGTTAGATAGCCCATTAATTGAGGAAGGCTATATATAGGCTATATATATACTACGGGCGAAGCCGGGGTTGACCGCTAGTTAGTAAAAAAAATCTGAAGAGCTCACATATGTACGATCTTATAAGGAAGTCATTATTCCTTGATCAATACAATGTAGTATTTAAGAAAATAATATTTATCTACAAAAAATAATGTAAATCTATACATATGCGGACAGTACACGGTTTAAAAGTTTATTATGCTTCATTGCAAAAAAATACGCCTACCCGATTAGATTAGCAATATTTAGGCACATTTATGTCCATGATAGTATACACAAGTTAATGATTTGTGTTTTTTATGATTAACACATGTATATAATACATGTGTTTTAACACACGTATATAATATATGTGTTAACAAAATTTGTAGTCTATGTTATTTATAAAGCCCTGTCTGTGTCCCTTAGTGGAGTAAGGAGCAGATGATATATATCTGTTTCACTGATCGATTTTTTGTGGACAAGTAGGTGATCACCTTCTGTGTCCTGCCAGACCAAGACATTTTTTTTGTCAGTCCCCACCAGGGGAATCGAGCCCAGGACCCCTCGGATATACGGTCACGCGTCAACTACTGTACCAAGGAGTCACGGTTTAGTCATTCTATGTTTATATCATTGTATGTTTATACGATAGATAGATGTTTAAAAAAAACGGTCTTGTAGAAGAAGTAAACTATAAATAAAATCTGTATCCATTAGATATAGATTTTGCGTTATACCTAAAGAGATATATGTAAGAATGAAAATAATTTGTTTTTTAAACACATATTTGGGTTTGGTATCGATCCAGTAACACCCCCTGCTATTTATTTTTCCAATATTTTCAATACAGTACAGAGTTGATCCTTCTACAGATTTATTATATGTATAGATTGTAGTCGCTTTAGTAAAGGTCTGCAGTTATTTTTTATGGGTTCATAAAAAATCATTGCATCAAATAAAACACAAAATAAACTTGTACATCCATTTACTTCAACACCAAGGATAATATTTACAGATTATATACAGTTTTTACAAACATATTTACTTGATTTCATACTCACAAGAACCTTGTAATTATTTAAAGAAATTATATTACAATTCGTATATAATATAATCAATGTCTTACAAACATTATTTAAATACATCTTTCATACAGATTACACAACACAGTAATAAGATATTTTTCGCCTTCTTTTCTTACGGAGGAAATTGCGTTACGGAAGGGATAAAGTTTTAAGGTCATTCCTTAAATTGGGTGTAGTCATTCAGAGTAAGTAATTTAGAATAAATGCAAGCAGGCGGAAAATCATTTAAAGTAGAAATTTAGAGAATAACCTTACAAACAACAAAACAGATTAAAAAATACAGAAACGAGTTTTTATACGATATATTTTGAATTAGGAACATATTCTTTTTTTATTAAGTGACCACAGATAAGCTAACGTATACGTTCAATACACAGATAAGAAAACTAAACAATTATTGCTTGAAGTAAAAAGTGTCACAACCGGGAATTAAGCGATAATTACTTATTAAAATATAATAGATAACTAGATAACTAATACACCAATTACTTAATTTTAGTTGATTTTTACATATTTACACATTAAATCGTGAGTGTCCTATAGGTATGTTTGGTGCAAATTCGACATTGAAATTAACAAAAAATTTAATCTAAATATAAATTCAAATTTCAACAATATTGTATTATACTAGCAGCTGTGCCGCCCGGATTAGGCAGTTTTGACGCGTAGGTAAACTTGTGTTATTCTGGTACACAGCTACATCGTTGCCAAGTATCATCAAAATCAGTTCAGTGGTTTGTAAAAGTAACAAACATGCATCCATTAATTTAACGTTAAAAGGAGGAGTTATGATACATCAATCAATTCATTTCGACATAGAGTAACGTTTACAGTTTTGGGCACACTAATCGATGGTTTGGCTTCGTCAAAACGTAAATCATCACGTAATAGCTAGATCACGACAATAATTTTTGTACATTTAACTAGGAAAAGGGTTCTTTGATGGATTATTGTCTAAAGGTAAAGGAGCTTCACATAGAACAAAAACTATAACTAAAAATAAAATGTAACTACTGTTACTTAGACTATAGTTAAAACCCGTTTTCCGTTATATCGCATTTTTTAACTTAGAACAAATTGTAACTACACGTCTTTGTTACCACCAGTTCTAACTAGCGTTAAAACTAAAATCTAATATATAAAATTCTCAAGTTTTCGTTGCAATACTCCTCCGAAACGGCTTAACCGATTCTTATGAAATTTTGTGTGCATATCGGATGTTTGAGAATCGGCTAACATCTATTTTTCATACCTCTAAATGATCAGAGTAAGGCAGAACAGCGTTTGCCGGGTGCAGCTGCAACTAGCTAGTTATTAATAAAAAAATATGAATAAATGATACTGTTAAAGACATTTTGTTGTACATAATATTTTTCAACGCGTTTTATACTTGGAATTAGTTGTAGTGTTAGCTACAACTAGCACTATCAAGGGAAAACGCATTCTTACGGAAAACGGGTTTTTACTGTATTAAATTATATACATAAAACTAACATAAACACTATAAACTAATACCCGTACAATTTCTTTGGTTTACATAGAAAAATTGTAAATTTTCGTTATATCTATAAAGGACATGTGAAGACGAAATTAATGACAGTCAATATAATAAACGGCCACAGTGTAAAAGTCAGTCATAGAATCCTTATAACCCTCAAAAATTTAAGAACAATACAGTATCTTCCTAAACGCCTTCCTAAACTCTGGATTGAAGATCGTATAGATGACTGGATTGAGGAAAGAGTTGATGTAACCAAGCCAAGTGGTGAGGATGAACACCGTGACGCCTGGTGAACAGTTCAGACCGAACTTGGTGCACAGGGCATCCAGCACTGAGCAGGTGAAGAACGGCGCCCAACAGAAGAGGAATACACCTGGAAAAGGGAAATATATGCACCTGCATGAGGCTTTGCATGTTAAACTTAGGGTCTGATAAAATTTCAGTATGTTCTATGACCAATTTGTTTTGTTTAATCAAGTGTCAGAGTATATTCGCCTATTGAGGCCTATTTCCTTCTCCTAACCCTTCCCAGTCCATTCCTTCTTTCCACTCATCAATCCTTTCCTTATCCCATATCCCTTAAAAGCGGGCAGCGCATTTTCAGAGGTCTGAGAATGTTCATGGGCGGTGGTGACCGTTTACCATCAGGCGAACCACCAGCTCAGTTGCCCGGTATGACATTAATAATAATAATGACATTAAGCCCGCAGGGCACCTTGTGGCGAGGTGACGGGGAGTAGCGCCCCCGCGGTCCTTAGTTCTCCCGGGGGAGGTCCCTGTCCTCACCTCCGGACTGTCTCGGAGGCAGTTCGGAGTGAACAATGACGAGGCTCAGGATCCCCCACCTCTGGCTTGCCTTAATTGGCCGTCCAGAGTGGAGATGCAAGAGCTATATTCTCGGGGGTGGAAGTGTCTAATGGCGTAATAGCGGGGAAACCCAATCCGGGCCTGCGGGCCCGCGATGGTGAAACCGGTGCCGCACCTCTCTACACCCCTAGCCAGTCAGCTGGTGTTGCCCCCTTGTTGCCATTTTAGGTAACTTTTTTGGGAGCCCATCGACCGAACTGGCAAGTCACCGTCTGCCACTATTTTTCAATTTTTCGAAGTTGAAAAGGCCCATAGTTTCCCATAGACCCAACCTACCAATCCATCGAACACCCCCTTTCCATAGCCCAGTTTTTTCCATGCCATTTTTTTGCAATAGTCCTACATCGGCCGCGGATTGCCCAGGGCTGTATCTCTATAGTGCAGTCATGGGCAGGCTGCGGCTGGTGTCCCACAACACATTAAATTCTCTAAAGGGCCTCTGCGTGTTGGATCTGTGTCCCCACGTAAGCCTTCCAAAAGACCGGGTGCTTTCTTTCTGGAGGTACCCGAGTATTATGGAGAGATGACATTAATAATATTACGTGTATTTATATATGATATATGTATGGGTCTGGAGATAGCTAGGAGGCTGGAGAGTGACATGGGCTACTTTTTAGCACAGTGAAGTATATAATTCTCATGAATTTGATAAAAATATTGCGACGCAAAGTGGAATAATAAGAAATGAATAACGAAAGTTCATAAGTATGTGTTATGTTACATGATGGATATGTGCTCTGAAAAGGGTCTAAACTCTAAAGATCCCATTTCGCTGACCTGCCTGAGGGTCCTCTTAATTTATTTTACACTTATTTTTCAAGTAATCCGATAGTTTGAAAGGGGATTTAAAGGTTGTTAACAGTTATATTATTAATCTGGAAAATAACTTCAATTTTGTTCGGACGAAAATGAGTTTTGCAAGTTTTCCAAAATATATATAGTGAATGAATAGTGAAGTTCAATTAGTGAAAATACTTCCGAAGACTACTCAAAGACATACATAGTAACAAATTTTACCTCGTTTATAATATAAGTATAGAAGTAAGGATAACTATGGAATTGTAAGAAGCCTATATAAATATTATGTGAAAATATAACACTGCGACTCAGCATGTGACTGAAAGTCAGTGTTGATATCAGTTTGTTTTAGAAACTAGATATCAACACTGACTTTCTTCTTGAAATATATTAAAATTCAGAAAGATTAGACACTCAATAAGATGCTTGTCAATTTAGTCTGCAGAATGTCCCAAAGACATGGATCTGACCATTTGAGTCTTGGTTAGAACGATGGTTATAAAGCCACTATTCTTTTTAATACTATATCCTGGACCTACCCTACCAACTCACCTAAAACAATAGCCAGTGTCTGCGTCGCCTTCTTCTCCTTCTTGGCGAATGACTTTGCTCTCATCTTGCCGGCTCTGTTGGCTCGGAATATCGTGAACCGGGCTGCTGATGCCGCCGACCTAAACCGTCTCCGGGGAGTCGTGATGAGGGAGCTGTTACTCAGACGACTGAGCTTTTTCCTAGATAAGATTATGAGCTGTCAGTTCTGAATCGAGGCTAACGAAGTCTTTTTAGTAGACTTAAAGAAGTTTCCATTTTTGGACTCGTTTTTTTCAAATTTAGTTTTTATGTTACCGATAGTACGTACGACGTAGGTACCGATTAACGTATTTATTTAATTTAATACCTGTGCTCCCAATGATTTAATTCCATGTAATTCCGGCAAATGAAATTAATATACAACCAGTTTACAACTATTACCGATTGCGGAAGATAGGTGAAGACAGAGATAGCGATGTAGTTTAGACACGAGAGCGATAAGGACGCGTAATATTGTGCGTGGAAATTGTCAGAAACAGATTAAAATTTCAATTCTATAATGTATAATATCATTGATAATACCACAGTAATACGTGTATTCATTGTATTTTCACAAATAATAAACCGAAAGCAATTGCGGTGAAAATGCCATGTTATTGTCATGCAAATATTCATCAATATTATGATATTTTGCATAATAATTATTTTCGAAACGCATTTATTCTCTCGACTGTACAAAATTAACAAAGGCCGTTCAATTTTTATAGGTACATTCGAGGACAAAATATGAATTGATTCTTTGCCATTAATTGTTGTTTATGAATGTTTATTTTAGTTTCATTATCTTAATTCTTTATGTGTGTATTAAAAGGGATTTATTTTTTTGTTTTCACCATCTTTGTTTGGATTCTGGTATAAAGGGTAACGTTAGGATATTTATAGCTATCTGGTCAATAAGCTAGACCCTTCTAGACTCTTCAAGAGATTCGGAAGTCAATACTACTAAGAACTGAGAAACTATACACAGTAGTACACAGTAGTCAACGATAGTTTTATCATCTGCGTCAGAGTTTTCATACATTTCATTGATTCATGTACTTATAACACAAACTTCATATAAACAGAGTGTAAATAAACAAAAATAAATCAAGACAAAAACATAATATTTTTTAATCATAAAATTAAATATGTATTTCTCTCCCGACTGTACGCTCAATTAAGGGACATTATTCCATAAGTGTCCACCAGATGGCGGATCATCCTTCATGCTCAAGGAAATGGTTTTTGCGTTAAAAGGAATTATGATTGCGATTTGCGATTCGGTCGCTTCATTCGCGGGTTTTTTGAATTATTTTAATTTCGAATTTAATTCTAATGGCGCTTCAATTGCGCGGGAAAGATGTGTTTGTAAACAATATTGGGTCAATCACGCCATTCACTATTCATTTAGCCATTTATAAGGCTAAATTCATGCCTCTATTGGTGATGTTACCTCTTTTTTTTAAAACAAAAGATAAAGAAGTGTGTGTAAACGTGCAGCTGTATTAAACACATAAAAACCATTTTGTAAGAAAGCTTTAATTTAGATTTAATTTTTAATTAATTTAAGTTTATTATAAACAAAACACTTTTTAGTGAAATATACAATTTTCTTTAAAAATTAGATATTTATATACTGGTAGGAGAAAATTTCAGTACTCAGTTCATTTCCTGTATTTATTTTCCTTTTTACTATATTAAGTCTAACCTAAACGTATTATAAAAATGAAATAGCATTATATATTGAACTTATATTTCCTTTATATGTATATGTTATTTTTTTATAATCTCTTGTTGTGTGTTTTTGTTCTGTGCGTGTTTTAAAATACTTTTCTTTCCTTATTTATTTCTTCCCATAGGCAAATATAAGAAGCGTTACTTATTTTTGTCTATGTAAAGAGTTTTAGTAGAGAAACTCCGCCCATATCAGTCCATAAATCGCAAGCAAAACAAGTAGTACCATATCTTTTTTATAAATGGATACTTAGAAAGTAATCAATGAATAAAAACACACAACAAAAATATAAATGGCAATATTATTTTTCTTGTATTTCACACACACACATGTCAAAAATAAGATGCAAATATGGACTCACTTCAACTCTGGCTTCCTTGCTTCCTCCTTCTTCCCTCTCCCGCCCTTGGGTGAAGGAGGGGGTGAATGGTCCTTATCCACGTCCATGTTGGAGGGGACATAACCAGAGTCATTGTTAGTGTTCGGGTCCACCATTGGAATGGGGGACGCTAGGTTTGCCATAATTCTAGAAATAAGTACAATATTATTGAAAAAACCCTGATAAAAAAACATTATTTTAAGGGGACGGAGCTAAAATACGTAACATAAAAAAAAAATTATATGTATCTTTGTGATTTTTTTTGTATCGGGTCACATGGTGCATTATGTTTTCAACGCTATCAAATAATTGTTTATTCATAGAAGCATATCCATACACTATTTTTATGCATTGGATCAATTTTTAAGGCATTATAAAACAAACTTTTAGCTTTCGTAAATATGCCCTTAAGTAAACGATCTATCTGCCTATCTATCTCTTTTCATATTTACCAACATATCTAAATCACTCTGATTGATGTACTTTATTTACTCTACGTAAAATGCAATGAGCGGATAGCTTGTTTGGGAATGAGCCAGGAAACACAGTAAATATAATCTATATATATAAAATTCTCGTGTCACAGTTTTCGTTGCCATACTCCTCCGAAACGGCTTGACCGATTCCTCTGAAATTTGGTAAGCATATTGGGTAGGTCTGAGAATCGGCCAACATCTATTTTTTATCCGGATATTCCTACGGGAAACGGACTTACGCGGGTGAAACCGCGGGGCGCAGCTAGTAGTAATATAAAAAGCAAATGTAATCTAAATAATAAATAACTTTTGACACTGAACGAAATTTCTTTTTAGATATCTACATGGAAAAAATCTCTGTTACCAACATCTTAATATATAAAATCGAGTGTCGTGATGTATATTCCCAATGAACTCTTCACCAACTCAACCGATTTTGAAGAAATTTGGCATTTTATATGTAATTTGGTCCAACTTAAGATATAGGATAGTTTTATTTCGATATTTTTAATTATAACTCTTTTTAATTACAACGCGTGGCCGGGTATGCTAATTATTGTTATATTTTCTTGCTTTCCTCACTTACAGGCCTGTTTCCTCCACTACAGCAGCGAGCATGAATCTTGCAGACCTCGTGTGCGCCAAGTCATCAGCGTATACTCCCATTTCGGATTTGTCGTAACTGCGGAATAATGCAAGATAATAGTTGTATAAACAAACATTTATATGAGCAAACATTTTGACCCGACTTCGTCCTATAAACTTTAAATAGACGTTTTGTCCAACAATTATTTAAGGTTTTTTTTCTGACAGTTAAAAATACACTAAAATAATTATCGAAATCCGGTTTATCGAATGATTTTAATCAAAATTCTACTAGTATTAAGATGTATACAAAGCTTTAATTATGAATACTAGCTTTTAATAGCAGTGTGACTTTGACAGCCAACGACCGGGCTCAGTTGGGTGCCTTTGGCTCTGGCCTATATCCAGTAGTGGATAGCTAAGGACTGATGATGATGTAACTCTGATCATTTATTACGAGTTTACGAATAGATAAGGAAACCGATTCTGATATCATCAACATAGTGAAAAGAATCTCTCTGCCCAACATGTCTTCCAAAATTTTAAGTAAAATTTATTCCACACAGTTTATCAACTTCCAAGCCTTCAAAATCCAAACCAAACACAAAATCATCATACAATACCTACTTGTCATCATCATCATCGTTGCTCCCTGCCGATGCCGTGTTTGTCGGCCTGTCCTCCAACGGTGCGTCGTACCGGTGCGTCTGCGCAACGTTCTCAATGATCACCGCTGTGGGCCCGGAGGACATAGCCGAGCTTATGGTGGATGACGTTTTCGCTGTACGTTGCTTTTTCGCTCGTTGACGTATCGCCTGGAAGGATGGATGTCTCACCACCAGTGGCGTAGCTATCATAGGGCCAGGTGGTGCAGTGCACCAGGGCCCCGGAGCTCAAGGGGCCCTCTAACCTCAGCTTTGAAAGGGGGGAGGAAGGCGCAAAGAGGGGAGGAGGGCCCGATTCTTTCCCTATGCCCCAGGGCCCTTGGCCCCCTAGCTACGCTACTGCTCACCACGTGTCAAATGGTGATTAAACCTCCCCTCCAGCAAGATTAGCAGATCAATTTAAACAACGTTCAATTTTGCGTAGATAAGTAATTGGTACTTGGACAAATTAAAGGCGATGTTATTTACGGTTCTGATATTTAAAGAAACTTTTGTCTCTATGAATTTTGCTCTATGTTATAGGTATATGTATCCAAACCTCAATACAGTTCAATGGTTAAGTTCGACTCAAACTTTTCTCAGTTTCACGTTTAATATTCGTGTCAAACAAACCGCGGGAGGTTAGCGACTGAAATGAACCTGTAATGGCCAACCTAAGAAATATAGCGTCTATTAAGCTCATATTGCAAATAAAACGAGCAGTCAGTTATTATAATTCTAAAATTTATTGCTCTTAACTGAAACACGAAATGAGAATCTCATGACAAACGGGCCTAGTTCACAAGTTCAATTTATGGATTATTAAATATGATATTAACTTCGGCGTAGGCAGTTATTTTATTGCCAAAAAATTGCCTCTTCTTTAACTATGCGTAATTTTGTTGTGTTCATTTCCTGCGGACTCCGGGAAGGATCAAATTATGTTTATGCTACTTAAAAAAGAGAAATACTTTCTCTTTTAATATTTAGTTTTATAGCAATGAAAAATTTTTTGATCATCCGCCTCGTGATCAAATTTTTTCCCATTCTTTCAAAATTTGTCAATACTTTCTCTTATATTTCTAATTTGGTAACTGAACTGTTTCTGTTATTTTGAAATATTCGACGAAACATTCGTATTCAAACAGACAAATTTCAAATCAAATAACTGCTGCACTGTTTATATATTTTATAGTCGTATTTGCCTCGTTTTTCGAACCAATGTGTAAATGCACTATCGCTAAGAACGAAATTCTGTCTTATATATATATATATATATATATATATATAAGACAGAATTTCGTCCTTACCTTTGAAATTCTATCCGAGCTTAATTATTAAATCATAAGTTAAGATTTCGTCCTAAACCCTTATTTAGAGGTTGGGTCTGAAATGAATCATGTAGCTATAAGCTTTGTAGTTCTGAATAATTAATGGTAGGTTTCCTTAGTGTGAATTTCCACGTAACTTACTACTTCATGTGAAATAGGACTTGAAACAGAAACAGAAGGTTTATTTTTATTAAATTAGGTAATACATATTTGACCAAAACTTCCAATGAAAAAAATAGATACAGATGATTATAGAATCTCCTCCTTTTCGCTTTTGAAAGTCGGTTAATAGTAATCTATAAATATAGAAATATATATTTAATACGAAAAAAAAACCTGTAGTTCTACAAGCACTTTGTACAGAGGAGAGCGGGCAAGAAACTTTGTAATTACTCTTTTAAAATCATATCAATGTATCAAAAAATTTTATTTGAATAATCTTGCCATATCTTTTACCGCCCCGGCTTCGCTCGTGGTACATATATAGCCTATAGCATTCCTCAATAAATGGGCTATCTAACATTGAAAGAATTTTTCAAATCGGACCAGTAGTTACCGAGATTAGTGCGTTCAAACAAATAAACAAACTCTTCAGCTTCAGCGATAAGCTCCTTTAATTCGCCAAGTCCTATTTAGTAGTATCCGATTCGCAATATTTTTATGTCATATACATACATTATTTTTATGTCTAGCAAGCAACGTATAATATGTAATCAAACCATACAGATTGTCATTCAATTCTTTCTAATGTGTGATTAAAATCGTAGTAAGCGTTTTTTTGATGTTAAAATAAATAAATAAATAAATTAGATTTAAAAATTTCACTCCATGCATAATCATGGTCACGAAATTAATTAATTAAAACTTCACAACGTTGTTCATATTAAAATACGAGCGAAACGTATATTTTTTCTTTAAAATTGTGCATAATTACAACTCCATACATTTCAAATTAAATATTATACTTTATAAATTTATTTAACACATACAATCTACATCGGTGCTCTAGCATAATGGGTTGAGCTTTAAAAAAAACAGGCGGAGGCTCAGTAGTGAGGACCTCAGATTTAAAATAGACATTTTAAACAATCATGGTAAATAAATGATTCAAGGAGTAAAAATTTTGGGAATTGAGACATTTTACTTAAACGATACGAATTCCAGATCAAGCGTACTTCCAATAATGTATTATTTTGGCGAAACGGAAAGAACGCACACGGAATAATAATCTGTACTTTATACATGGTGATTTCGATTCAGTGTGTTGTTTAAAATCCTACTAATATTATAAATGCGAAAGTTTGTAAGGATGTGTGTGTGTTTGTTGCTCTTTCACGCAAAGACTACTGAACCGATTGCTATGAAATTTGGTACGTAGACAGCTGGACAACTGGAATAACATATAGGTAACTTTTTATCCCGATATTCCTACGGGATACGGACTTACTCGGGTGAAACCGCGGGGCGCAGCTAGTTTAAATATTAATATGTTTTGAATCTTTTACTTCAATTATTAAAGTAGTATTAAAATGCATTTCAATTAGTATTGTGAATAAGCTTATTATCTTTTATTATGTTTCGCAGCTTCATTCTTTGCGATTTATCTTAACGTGATGTAGTAGCGTATCTAGCTTGGGCCTTGCACGGTTTTTTAAAGTTAAAATATTATTAATTTAAATTTATATTTATAACTTTAAATTTATTTCCCTTTTTTTTTTTTTTTTGTAATGGCAACTCTGACGATACTTCTAAATACCGCTATACCCCTACCACTGCACCCCATCATTTCGTAAACGGTTCGTTACGGTGCGAGGATCATTCTGCGTTTCCGTGCTCAAGCCTTCGCACGTCTCTTAGAGATCAGTTGCTTTATTTTCGGCAAAAAATGGGAAAAAGGAAATCGGAAAAAACGGATGAGGAAATTCGTAGAAAAATTAAAAAACTAGA
>NC_052117.1:671222-686438 GCF_012273895.1 Zerene cesonia | reverse complement strand
ATATTATGCACGTTAGTATTGTGAATAAGCTTATTATCTTTTAATATTACCCCAAAGAACAAAATAATGAATAGACATACGAGATCTATTGAAATAATAAATTCTACTCGAATCCAGCATTATAAAAACTGCATTTTAAGTGTCCAAAATTCACTTCTTATAACTATTTTTCTCAAAATGAGATCTGGATCATGTCTAGATTCGGTTAGACAAAATGAACTTACGATTACAAAATAGTGCAAACAACAGCTGTATTATCAAAAATACCAGGTATTTGAAATAAAAGTTAGAAATCGCAAGGCGACAACACTGGAGTTATTTGTAATATACGTACTACAACTAAGAACTATTTCACACATGTAAGATCAACGTCCGATATAAGAAACTTTGATCCTTTGAGATCTTATACCGCCCTCGTGCAAGCGGCAGATGCCTAAACTAATAATATATAAATCAGAATTTCAAATTCTGTTCTAGAATATTAGGCATTCGCTTTGCTGTCAACGTTTTCCCTTGTCACCAAAAATTGGCTTTGTTATGTCATTTTTAGAACACCCCGTATAACAGAAAGTAGGTCATACACCAAAGGAGCGGAGGAAAAATTACGGAAGTGCACATGACAAGCACAAATCATTGAAACACTCCTCAAAGGGCTTATTGCCATCTTATTGTGCGAGAGCCTTATATTATTTGCCCTCCTCTGCGCTCTGTGATAACTAGGGTTGCCACCATGCAATTTGAAGACTTCATAATTTATCGCTCGTGGTAATATCCTACTAATATTATACACGCGAAACTTTATATGGATCGATGGATGTTTGTTACTCTTTCGCGTAAAAGGTACTGACTGGGTTTTAATGATATTTATAATGATACTAGCTGCGTCCTGCGGTTTCACCCGCGTAAGTCCGTATCCCGTAGGAATATCGGGATAAAAAGTTGGCTATATGTTATTCCAGTTATTCAGCTATCTACGTACGAAAATTCATGGCAATCGGTTCAGTAGTTTTTGCTTGAAAGTGCAACAAACACACACACACACACACACATCCTTACAAACTTTCGCATTTATAATATTAGTAGGATTAGTAGGATAAGATTGCATTACATCAGAATAAGACATGAGCTATATAAAAACTATATAAAAACTTGCTATTGCCCGTGGCTTCGTCCGGGGATGAAACCGCGCAGCACAGCTGGTAGTACTTTAATTGTATGTAAATGTATTGTAAGATGAAAGAAAATGTAGCACCAGAGTTAGATGATTTATAATTTTGTACCTTACCCAATACTGTAAATTTTCATGAGGCACTATGTCGAAATTGCCTTCACTTTGAAAAACTATCACAACACACAAAAATAACAATTTTACGTTATAGTATACTAGATGAACATTTCAACTTTCTATAACTGGGATTATCTGCGAAAATCATTACGATATTACTCACGAAAAAACAAAAAAAAACACGTTGCTTTCATCGCGAATGGAATACGCGATCTTAAGCACCAATTCTTGCTGGTAACGAAAATGATTGATGATTCAAAATTATTAAAAAGTTAAAAAAGATGACGCACAGGATTTTCTTCTTAAAACCATATATTATGTGATCTATGCATTGTTGATTTAACAATCAATTTTAAACAGGTTTTTATCATTACTAGCTGCCCTCGCGGTTTTACCTACGTCATGCATGACCTTATGTAGCCGAATAATTGGACTATTCAACACAAATATTTTTGTTTAATTAGAGTCAGCAGTTCCTGAGACTGCGTGTGGTATAAACGAATAAACTCTTCTGCTTTATTATTAGATATATAGAATACATAAGCATCACGTACAAATCCAGTTCCATTCTTTTATGAAAATTTTGTAGAAAGCTTTTACAAAACCACATTATAATAAGTCCATTTATTCGTTTATACACACACATCCGTATAGCCTGCACACTTTCATAAAACTTATTAAATTTAGTAGCAGGAAGTAGCATGGTGAATAGGGTTGCCGCTAGGATACGATTTCATTAAAAGCAACTTCTTCACAGCCCTGGCTATAACTGGCCGGAAAGTATCAAAGTTTGACAATTGGAACTTTCTTTGTATTAACATGAATATTTCTTTGACAACTCTACTTACGGAATAAACAGCAATAAAACTGTATTTTTATACTATTCACAAATCCTACTAACATTACCTATACTAATATAATAAATACGAAACTGGATTTTTTGTTTCTTTGTCTTTCTATCACGTCTCCGGACCTATTTGTCACAAGTGATTGCAGTTTTGGAATTTTTCAATGTACTTTTTTTTGCAAACTAATGGTATGTTATGTTTGAGTAAAACTTTCTCTCAACAATATTAAGAGTAATTTCACTTCAGGTAGTGTTATAAAACTCCATCTTTTATTTTGATACATTTTACATAGACTTACGTTACTTTAACTGGATGAAACGATTTTTATGATTCTTTTTCTTTAAGCTGCTGCCTTCCATGTGATCCTATGTAAATTTGATCTAGTTTTAACAATGTGATGGGGGTTTCGTTTATTTTTAATATTATTTTTGGCTAAGGAAATAGGCGGAAATAGCCTAATAAAATAGAATATATAATATTTATTTTCAAGATAATCGCAGTATTGTATCTTACACAAAAAAGTAAATAAATTTTATAATAATGTTCAGTGAAGCTTTATATCTTGAAGAGGAGGCTTCTGTTGAACAAAGAAGACATCAAAAATAAAATTAATATTATCCGATATCTAAATAAAGACCAGATCAGATAAAAACATAATGTATATTTATTTTCATAAAGACAACAAAAATATAAAATTAACATTTGATTTGAAAGCATTTTTTATCTTGTTATATTGTTTTATTCATGGTTTATTACCCAAGAATATTTGGTAAGTAAGTAAAATTAATAGACTATAAAAATACGCTCAAATGGCAGAATCGAATAAATTATCTCACTTGCCAGACTAAGAAAAGACATTTAAATTAATAAAAAATATAAAAGAAAAGCTCATGAAATCATTTATTGTCACCGAACCTTGACAAGTGTACAAAATGTAAATTTGTCCTTTAAAAGTGGGTCAAAATCGAGTAAAAAAGGGTCAGTTTTAAACAAAATACAATTAAGCGAATAAAAGAATGTTGAAAAGAAAAACAATACATAATTCAGGGTACAGAACATATTCGAGACGATTGCCTCTCATAGCAACTATATCGCCACATAAAATTTTGTTTATCCGTTATGATGGAGTAGCATTTCATTTATAAGTTTTTTAAGCATAAAGTTTACTACAGTTTGAATGTAATTTAGAACAAAATGCGGAAGTTTGCAACTATTTATCATAATATCTGTTATATAAATTTAATAAAATGATATGACGAAGCAACACGACACTGTTGTGAAAATTATGAAACATAAAATCTTATAATAAAGTTTTGTATGAACAGCCATAAAAGTGTAACGTAAGACCATAAATAATCTATACTAATATTATTAAGAGGAAATTTTTGTATGTATGTTATGTTTGTGATGTTTTCATGCAAAACTTCTGGACCGATTTCGAAAATTCTTTCACCATTAGAAAGCTGCAACCTCAGTGAGTTACAAATGCTTTATATGTACCACGGGCGAAGCAGGAGCAGCTGATTTTTAATGAAACTGTTAACACACATAAAACAGAATGTAAACAATCGACATACCTTAAAAATCCTATAATACAGGAACATCATTATAATACATGGTATGTAGAAAGAACCGAGCGATGAGAAGATCACATAGTCTGTGCTGTTGAACAGGCACTGATGTGGACTCCTGTCTGGCGTATTGTTCAGCCCCAGGACCACGGGGGAGCCTATCGCGGCGGAGACCAGCCAGGCCACGCCGATCATGACCCAGACGCGAAGGTTGCTTTTGTGCTTAGCATACTTGATGGGTTGCGTGACAGCTATGTATCTGGAAATAGATGCACGTGTAAATAATACACGTTTTGGTAATAAAACAGTACTAAAACGTGGAATAAGTATGCATTATTTGCACCAATTTGTTATAATTTTCGTTGTATTTTAGTATACGATCCACAATTTTTTACATGTTTAATATGTTGGTAAGCATATCCTACTAATATAATAAACGAGAAAGTATGTAAGTATGGATGTTTGTTACTTTTTCACCCGAAAACAACTTAGTATGAATTTCGGCACTGAGATATATATATATATATATATATATAGATTATAATCTGGATTAGCACATATGCTTTTTATCCGGGTACCACGCGGTTTACGCTGCGGGTTAAAACTAGCAGTAATTGGTAAATGACGAAACTGAAATTACGGTTAAATATTCTAAAATATCAAGGCCAAGAAAACGACTCACTGTGTATTCATATAAAGATGATATATTTCACAAAGTAGAGCCGAGATTTTCCTACGGTTCCTCCATAAAACAAAGCTTTGGCATATGATGTAAATTATTTTATGCAAATTTGGGTAATGCATGATGCTGTTCTAAGGTTAATCGTGCTCCCTGAAGGCTTTGAGGCCGTGTCTTTTATGAATATGGTCATAATTAATTTTTATAGAGCCTCCCATAAATAGTTCAACATATATTATTAGCTAGCTGTCCGGCCCGGCTTCTTTCGTGTTATCTACATATATAGCCTCACTCGGATCATATCCAACATCCAACAATTTTTGAAATCGTTTCAAGGACATTTTTAGAGAGGATCAATTCTTTCATACAGATATTTTTGGTATCTTGAACCGTTTTCAGCTCACGCAACGGAAGCCCTCAAGGATGAATAAGTTTCCCCGTTTAACAAACAAACAAACAAGCAAATAAACTCTTCAGCTTTGTGATATTAGTATAGATAAGAATCAAAAGTTTTAAACAAAAGATTGATAAATAAAAGCGACACCGACTGTCGTCCTGTTAAAAAATATACGTCGGATAGAAATTAAAGCTTCATTAAAATTAGTAGGGTCGTTTAGTAGTTCAATCACTTACTATGTACCGAAATCTTAATATATATAAATCTCGTGTTACAATGTTTGTCCTCAATGGACTCCTAAACCACTTAACCGATTATAATAAAATTCGCACACCATGTGCAGTTCGATCCAACTTGAGAGATAGGATAGTTTAAATAATTTTAATTACGATAAATGACAACCCGGGCGGAGCCGGGGCGTGCAGCTAGTATTATATATTTTAAAGATAAATAAATAATAAATGTTAATAAAAAGCTACATTAAATTGATATTGTCATTTAATCCATTTCTTTGTCGACGAAGTCATGTTTGTATCGACCCATTTGCAAAACCCTAACAATATTGTAAATGCGAAAGTAACTCTATCCGTCTGTCTCTCTTTTCTTCAGGCTTAAACCAATGAGCCGATGTGGATTAAATTTGCTTAAAAGATTGTTTGTGACCTGAGAAAAAGGGGGTTTATTCTGGAAATCCCATATATCCGGCAACTGTGTGAGTTTTACTATGCGGGGTGAAACCGCGGGAGGTACAATAATAAAGAATATAGATACGCTTTATCTCGTATATAACTCTTTGTTCATAATCACATAACAAATAAAAGTGCTCAACAGGGCTTTAAAATCACTGGACCGTGTTTCATTAAGTTTATCCAATTATCAAGATAAATACCGAGAGGTTAGCGGGGAATTTAATTACACGCCGTTGAGAAAAATGTTGTCTAGAAACGTTGTAATTTATAGGAGCAATTAGGATATAGGTCGACTAATGATACCAAGATAGACTTAGCGAAGATTGTGCCACACCCATACCGAAGATCGGTTTAGTAGCATGCTATTGTGGTTCGTTCGGTTTCTGGGCGAGCTGGAAGCACGTATCCTTTTCTGTACCCTTACCAGTCCTTTCCTTTTATCTTCTCGGCAATATTACATCCCTTACCCTATTTAAAATCGGCAATCTATCTGTAGAGGCGTAATATCTGCAAACCCTACGCCTCTATAAATGTTCATGGGTGGTGGAAGCGCTTACCATCTGGGACCCAACAGCTCCATTGCCGATTATGACATAAAAAACAAGAATTGAGTAGAAAAATTCAATGTATTGGGCGTTACTTTTATGTCTATATTATTTAACATCAGATCCGGCAAACGTTCTTCCAGTAAGCGGTAATTCTTCCAGAGGAATTGGATCTATAAGGTCGTGTAGCGGCATCTATTCCACACTGGTATTAGTACTGCCTTAAGAGGTCACGGTATCCCCACTGGACTCTTTCACGTGGTTAAAAAAACATTTATATTTTTAACTTTAAAAATAAACATTACCTTAACAATCGGTCAACCTATTTCGGCGAATATAGGTTAGAAAATCTGTGACACAAAGTTTTCATATAAATAATTCATAGGTATTTATAGGCATGAATAAACTGTCTTAGTATTTTGCTTTTCTGAAGGTTTATAAAAGGTAGGTACAGTCATGTCACTTGGGACCTATAAAAAGTTTTAGACATGTTATTATGAATAGGCTAAGTTTGCGTCTGCGTTTATGAGTTTGTTTTGTAAGTAATCTTATTGCTTGACCCAGTTTAAAATATTATTTCACACATATAAATTTTATTCTGAATTTTACAGCTAACTTTTTATAAGTTGTATCCCAGATCAACACAGGGTAGTATCATTCCATAAAAAAACTCATTTTCGGATCAGTTTCCAAAGGAATCATGTGCTTGGTTAATTTTCCAACCCTTTCTTCTCTAAAAACCACTTATTATAAAGGAAAAGAAAAGAGCCTCGTTTTAAAAACTACAAGAAATGTAGGTAACAATCCATTGTTTCGTCTGCCGGAGCAACGTGTTTGTTTTTAATTAGCCTCCGCGAGTTTTTAGAACATGACTTCGGATTAAAAACATTTTTCATAAACTGACAATAAAATATTTTCTCTTGTTTCGCGTATGAGCATAATCTAATAGCCTAGATACCTGATTAGAATTTTAAAGTTACTAGTATTACGAAGATAATAATTTACGTACTAATTTAAATTGTATCATTAGTTGGATAAGAATTATATCACATTGGTTGTGAAAAAGCAGTGGTGGATCAGTGGTGAGGACCTTGGAATTAAAATCCACAATACGGGGGTCGAGACTGTAGGTTATGCATATTTGCATATTTATATAGTTTTTCACAATAAAGGTCCTCAACGTCCCTGGGGGGAGGTAACGCTCCAAATTCTAAAATGGGACCCAATAACGACAATTTCAAAACAAATACTAAATTACGTCAATCAGTTGAGAACCCACGGAATTATCGAGTGAAAATTTAACCTCTTTCGTTTTTAGGACGTCGGTTAAAATTACGAAGGTTCTATTATTTCATAGTTGGCAGTTATCCTACACTACATTATACACCGGACTTTAAAACCTCAAGACAGCGGTTGGGAAACTTTCATTTCATAGTTACGCTATGACGCTTCTCATTTTAGATTTTTCTTTCTTTTAATAAAGCGATGTCCTTTTTAGATATTGTCTTCATGAATAAATTATCCACAGGGTACCAATTAAGTCTGTGTATTGTTTCAACAGTCTTGGCTGTGTATTTTTGTAATATATTTCTTAAATTAAGTAAAGAAATAATTCAAGGAAAGAATTTGTAAGAAATAATAATTAAAAACGGAGCATTTTATTTTAAGATTTTTGCTACGGAGACAATAAGTTAATTAAGATATGAAAAAGTCGTTTCCCAATTCCATGATATATTTATTCTAGGCAAGATTGGTTAAAGAGATAAAAGACTATCTCTCGGAGAGCGGCATGCAAATACATCGAAATAACTTGACCTCAGATTAACTGTTTTTTATTTATTTACAATGTCCAACAATTTATTAATTTAATGTTCCTATGTCCAGCAGTGGAAGTCGTAAAAGGCTGCAACGAACAAACGAATTTACAATTTGTTATATTACTAATGCTTCTCTTACTTTACCAAGACAATATCGCTTCCTGTTGCTGTTGGTTCCTATGTATATTTAAAACTGCGCAACGGATTTTGATAAGAGTTTTTTTATTAGAAAGAGTGACTCAAGATTAGGGTTTATACTATGTACCATTCATAACTGCACCCGTGCGAAGTCAGGGCGGTTCGGCTGTCTGGAGTAGCTAGACCTATAGTTTATAATTTTTATTACTCACAATTTGTTATACAGATACATACAAAACTAGCTGAAACTCGCAAGAGTGTGAATGTTATATGAGATAAAATGTCTCTAATAGAATCCTCTATCAGCCAGGAAGAAAACAGTTTTAAAATGGGTTTAAATCACAAGACTACTTCTACACGTAGATAATGTAAGATGCGATAGAGAAAACGTCTTCTACGAGTACGTCACGCATAAACCGATTAAGTAATTTTAAATACATACAAATAATATTTTATTTTAAATTTATGTTCATATAAAAAGTGTATTTTTATATGAAGCGTTTTATAGAATATAATATTTATAAACCCGTTCATTCGTTTCATGCAATGGCAGTCCTGTCAGACCTTTTAGGGAATTATACATGCAGAGTACGTTATTTACTTCATGATACTATAGATAATATGAGTCCTTGGACCTTTCTTAGAGTTGCACCATGTAAATTCCCTTTAAGAACGAAAAAGGTCGGAGTTTTTACTTAAACCGAATATCACGCGAAATGAAACCCTAGTCTATGTAGAGGTTTCTAACTTTGTAGGTTTGTACGCGGTTATCTTTGGGAGTACTGATCCAATTATGAAAATTCTTTTACTATCAGAAAGCTAAACTATTCCGTCTTATCATAGGCTATTACACAACATTACCAAGAAGCAAAAAGGTTCTCAATGTGTGTTTAATTTTTTGGTTATTTTACTCGACAACTCTGTGGTTTTTCAACTGTTTGATACCTTTTATGTTTGATAGAAAATTATTGTCATTTAATCCAATTTATAAATTTTAAGTGGTACCTACCAGAGATGTCGGTGACCTTTTTGTAGCATCCGGAAGAAGCGGATCAAGCGGCTAGTAATCTAAGTACTAGCTGACTCGGTAAAAACTTCCTTACTCTTATCATTTAGAGGGGTGTAAAATGGATATTACCCGATATTACCACAAAATTTTATAAAAATCGGTCCAGCCGTGGAGTATGGAGTGTTGAAACGAAAATTGAAACACGAATTCTTTTGTACTAGATAAACCATACCTGTCAACTGAGATGGCGACCAGGTTGAATATACTGGATGTTGAGCAAGTAACATCCATCGCGATGTAACAGTCGCATACCACAGCTGGGAGACCCCACACTCCGTTCACCTGTAAGAGGAAATTTTCAAATAAAAGATGATATTAAATAACAAGCTTATGGCTTCGCCCGTGTACGGTACAGACTACAGAACTCTGAAATACATATGTATTTGCATTTGTTTTATATTCTCCCGTGGTATATAGCTTATAGCCCATATATAGCCTATAACATTCCTCAACAAATGGGCTATCTAACACTGAAAGAATTTTTCAAATCGGACCAGTAGTTCCTGAGATTAGTGCGTTCAAACAAACAAACAAACTCTTCATTTTATAATATTAGAATATATTTATTTTAGGTTCACCAGCTTGTTTTAGATTAAATAAATTACATCTAATAAATATGATAATTAAGTAAGACCTAAACGGACACCCTTAAAGGGTACAACACAACATGATTTATGGTTAATTATCATAAAAAAACAATTTAAAGAGCTGAAACATCAAAAAACAAAAAAAACCCACAACATGGTTCCAGTACATCTCAGAAACTTCATTAGCAATAAACAGAGGAAGTCAAATATCTCACTAAAGCTTTAAAGCGTTATTGTATAGAATTGGAAAGGACGTTCTTTCTGAAATCTCTCTCAATGGCGTAGGAACTCACAAAGCTGTGATAATTGCGCTTGGGATACATAAATACTATACCTTAATCCCTTTTAAACCGACTTGAAAAAAGGAGTAGGTTCTCAAATCGACTGCATATTAACGTGAGTTTCGTTTTCACCTCATCTTTTTACAGAGTGAGCTATTTTTTACCGATGTTTTCCAATAGAAAGTTGACCTTCCATGTGGTCCCAGTTTATCTAGTAATTTGGTCTAGATCTAAGTCGGCTTACTTTTGTTTCGGTTTTATTTTGATGATGACGCTATAATTGTTTTAAAAAATATTTTTCTTTTGTTTTATGGTTCCGGATGCTTATATAACATGTTACAGTCAAAACCAAGGATTGATTAGAAGAATAAAGGAAAGGAATGGGAAGGGTAAGGAAAGGGAAATGGCCCTCCGGCTCCCCCACTCACCGAACGAAACACAGCAGAATGCTATTTCACGCCGGTCTTCTGTGGGGGTGTGGTACTTCCCCGGTGCGAGCTGGCCCAATTCGTGCCGAAGCGTGCTCGCAAAAATTTATTTACTACCGCAAAAAATTATTTATATTTTTATTAATTTTTGCAGTCACAAATAGTTTAGATCGGTTATAATTTTTATTGTAACACAAACTTATAATTTATGTATACAAAAACATAAACACAGCAGAAACATTCAGAAACAACAATGCTTATAATATATCCTACTTCAACTAAAAGCTGCCACTCAGTATAACACAGCTATCAATCTATTTGGACCCGATCTCCGGGTCGAGCAATCTGTTATGAACGTCAGATAAAGAAAACTTGTTTCGAATATCGTGTGTTATATATCATTTGATTTACTGAATACTGCTACGTGGAAGTTGATATATACACACATAAAAAAATCCAGGACTATTTTAGATTTTATCAAATATCTAAATATCTGTGAGGAATTTTCGTATACAGTAAATGAAGAAATTATAGCTTATTTAAAGGTCTAAAAATCAATAAAATTATACACTTTTAAACTTATTCTATTTATTCAAATTTATCCGTGGTTCATACTACTGAAAAAAAAATTTCCACGATCTTAATATTTTCCAATACAAAACTGTTTGAATCAGGTCTAATTTATTGTAACGCTAGAGGTCCACCCCGGCTTCGCACGTGGTACATAGTACATACATAGCCTATAGCCTTCATCAATAAATGGGCTATGTAACACTGAAATAATTTTTCAAATAGGCCCAGTAGTTCCTGAGATTATGCGTTCAAACAAACAAACAAACTAAACAAAAAAACAATAGTGATTCGAGGTGTCCAATTTTTTTTCAATTGCTCTTTAGCTTATTTATACGGAACCCGTAGTGACCTACTCGCACTTGACCGATATTTAAGTCTGTACCTAGTATGTATGATTATCATCGAATGTATGTTTCACTAACCCCACGTTTTCTAGACCGATAAATCCTCAATAATTCTGTATTTTTAAGTTTTTGTTACGTACTAATGTTGTGTAGTTCTCACAACAATAAAGATGATTTTTATTTATTTATTTATTTAAATTCATCAAAGTACTAACAATAATGGTTTAACACATTCCCCCAATCCGATATACAGCAGTCGATTAAATATCCAAAAGATCCAAACACCTGATTACTATATCGCATATATTGAAACGCAAGCTGTGTGGAGCTTTTAAAGTAATGAACCGTGCAATAAAATTTACAAATTCTCTTTTAATCCCGTCTTTATACAACGTGACTGCGGGTCAATAAAAATAAACAACGATAACAGGAATCGGGAGATTCGTTTGATTTCTTCTTAGGGTGATACTGGATGTCGGATTGGGAATGTATATTTGCAAATTGAATTGATTACTTGCCGAAGCTACAAAAGTTACATGATTTTATACAGTTACTAGCTGCGCCTCGCGGTTTCACCCGCGTAAGTCCGTATCCCGTAGGAATATTGGGATAAAAAGTCTATAATTTTCACTTATACAAAAGTCTATCCTATCCTAGCCTTCTCACTTCCTACTATCCTATCCTACTATCCTACTAATATTATAAATGCGAAAGTTTGTAAGAATGTGTGTGTGTGTTTGTTGCTCTTTCTCGCAAAAACTACTGAACCGATTGTAATGATATTTGGTACGTAGACAGCTGGACAACTGGAATAACATATAGGCAACTTTTTATCCCGATATTCCTACGGGATACGGACTTACGCGGGTGAAGACGCGGGGCGCAGCTAGTTTTAAAATATAATCGTTTGTAAATGATTTTGGATAACCGATAGGCTTCAAACCTGTAGGTACTTTCCCAAAGTACCAGTTACACGCATGAGAAACCCATGATGCGTTGGGAAGCTAGCCGAAAATTTTAATACTCTGTTTTAGTCATCAGATAAATAATGCTGTTATCTAATGTAAATTACATTCATATATGTAACATAAACTATATAACATAATACATTTTATACTTTTAATATTATAGTAGTGGAACAGTCTGTAAGTTTTTTCGTTTCGTTCCGTTATAAAGTATTTAATCATGATGATAATGATGATCCGATACACACGGTTTAAATCTTGTACTTTTGTTAAGCGACTCACTGACCCACCGTAAAAAGTCTCAATTTCATTAACTCCACCCTGCAAAAAACATTCTATATTTATATTTCAGGACTCACGCCGCAAGACAACTTTATTCAGGATCTGTCCTCGCAATGACGTATAAATTGTTACAATGAGTCTTAATGCCTCATACCCATTGTTGGAGTAGCTCAAGAGCTGGCAGGTTTTTGTATTTATCGTTAAATGCCTTTATTTAATCCTTTTGTTAATACCTAAATTTGTTTCTTATGTCTGCTATATGCTGGTTATTTATTTGTTTTCTTGGGTCTGGAGAATTAATCGCTGCTCGTGGATTAACTCAATAGTTTTCTGGTTCAATTTATATATAATATAGCTCTATACTATGTTAAGATAGTAATAATGTTAATTATGTTTACTGGAAAATAATGTCTAATTTAATTTATTTCATTTAATTGATACTAGTTTTTCGCCCGTGGCTTCGCTCGCGTATATAGAAAGTCTTGGATTTACCTTTTTTTGCTGTTCCCATGGGATTTCCGTGATAAAAACTATCATTTGTTCTTTCGCGGATAACAAACTTTGTACCAGATTTCATAACAGTCGGTTCAGTGGTAAAGACAATCACGCAGAGTTACTTTCGTAAATATTTATTGTTGTTTATGATAGACGTTAGTTTATAATTGATATAAATTAGTATATCTATTAATAACCTAACATTTTGAACTGTGAATGTCAGTACTTGAAAATATGAGAAGCTCATATTAAATACAGTAAAATAAAATGGAAAAGTGTTAAAATGTTGAAATAAAAAGTGTATAAATAACATTACCTTGGTTTTAACCCTGTCGAAACGTTCAGTTTACGCTCTTTTAGGCCTTAACTTTCAAGGTAGGTTTAGATAAGTCTGAAATATAGGAAAGAGCGGCAAAATATCTGCCATTCGCGGTAGGAAATGAGACCGTATTCGTATGCGGTGTAAAACCAAAATCGAATAACCACTTTCAAGGTGTTTAAAGGTATATCGCTGTTGGAGCGATTAAACATGAGATATTTATGTAGTATGCGGGAAAATCATCATTCAGCGTTTGTGAAATACTAGTTTTTAGCTCGTGACTTTGCTCGCTTTCAATTATAATTTCTATTCTGATTCTAGATCATTTTAATAATACTGAAACAAAATATCAAAAGTACAGTAGAAAGTAAGTAGTACATCTATATTTAGGATAGCTGATGAGTCTGTTTGTTTGTACGCGCTAATCTCAGTAACTACTTGACTGATTTCAAATATCTTTCGTTGGATATGTATTATGTACAACAAGCGAAGCCGAGGCGAACAGTTAGTGAATAAAGATTAAATAAGTTGTTAAATCTCGTTTATATATTAATTAAATTGTATTTTATGTCGCTTAACCTAATAAATAACTTAAAGTTTTGAACTTGATTAACACAAGCGAAAGGATCTTATTGTCCAAAAGTTTTCTACAAAAGCTTTTAAAGTTCACGGCAATTTATTTTATGAAATATTGTTTTATAGTTTGACTAGCTGGTGCCCGCGACTTTGTTCGCGTGAACATTGCACGGAAATATGAAAATCCGTGGAATGTTGTCGCTTAAGGACTACAGGACAGTTCTTTGTCATCATGGTTGTTGTATGGTATATATATGTCACTCAGTGAAGTTGCAGCTTTCTAATGATGAAAGAATTTTTGAAATCGGTCCACTGGTTTTTGCGTGAAAACGTTATAAACATACAAAAATGCAAAATCAAATACCTACCTCTTATGATGATAGTGTCGATTACTAGTTTATGGTTTCGCTCGCGTAGCGCGTGGGCGACAAAGTTTGTACTTTGTGGATTTTCGAAAAAGTGATAGTATATTTTTTTACGATTTCAAATACGTGTATCTCGCAAACTTTTTATTTCAGCTAACTAGACATAGTCTATTTTATATTTAACCTATCCACCCTTATTTAATTCCATATTGCCGAAGTCACTTTTTAACACATTTTGGTTTATGAAAGAGAATACATATTACAAAAAGTTACAATTTCATTTTTTCAAATCAAATGTATCTTATAAGTAAGTAGAAATATTGGGCTTAGAATGGGCTATCGCGATTTAAACTTTTTTAAAATCTTCCCAATGGTTTCTAAGTTATGTAACAATGTATTTAACACCATTAAGACCTGAAATATTTTCAGTCTCCATGTGACAACGCCCGCTAAATGTAGGGATAAATAATGTTATTGTTTGTTCTATATTGTGAAGTTATATAAATGTTTTGTTTCTTTCTTAAATATATTTTTATACAATGAAAGAATGAAGGTACAATGTACCAATCTCTATTGCTTGCTACTACTTACTAAGGAAGAAAAAACTAATTTTGAGATTAAATACAGTTACGATAGGAAAATATATAAATATTGTGGGAGTCGAGCACGCCTCGGCACGAATTGGGCCAGCTCGCACCGGGGAAGTACCACACCCTCACAGAAAACCGGCGTGAAATAGCATACTGCTGTGTTTCGTTCGGTGAGTGGAGGAGCCGGAGGCCCATTTTCTTTTCCTCACCCGTCCCAGTCCAATCCTTCTTTCCAGTCGTCAAGCCTTTCCTTGTCCTTTACCCCTTATAAGCGGGCAGCACATTCGCATAAGCACTACCACTGCGAATGTTCATGGGCGGTGGTGATCGCTTACCATCAGGCGAACCACCAGCTCAGTTGCCCGCTATGACA
>NC_052117.1:621612-670222 GCF_012273895.1 Zerene cesonia | reverse complement strand
ATGTTCATGGGCGGTGGTGATCGCTTACCATCAGGCGAACCACCAGCTCAGTTGCCCGCTATGACATAAAAAAAATAATAATAATAAAATCAAAACACTTGAGATTAAATGCCATCATTAAGTTTATTATTGGTTTTATAATTGGCAAGTTCAATACCTGCGGTAAGCATTGGTTTGGAATCAATTCTGAACTGTGTTTCATACAAATTATTGCGGTTAACATTATTTATAAATTACTCGGCCTACCCAATTGAAATATGGTTGTTTTATTTACGTGTCCCGCTTCGATCAATGTAGTGCTTATAAGTCGACGTGTTTTCTGCCATAAGTAATTTTGAGAAATTTTGAAAGAATAGAAAAAATTTTTGACCACGAGGCAGGATTCTTTCAAAATTTCTCATTTATATAGCATTTCAATGCTATAAAACTAAAAATTAAACATAAGTAATTTTGTTTATCTATAAATAGTTAGATTTCGTTTTTAAGGTTCTGTAACCAAAGGGTAAAAGAGGATATTACGTTTAGTATTATGTTATCTTTGCTGTTACTAAGACATCGCTGTCCATCTGTCCGTCTGTCCGTTCGTCTACCAGGCGGTATCTCATCAACCGTGATAGTTAGAAGAAATTACTTGACGAAGTATCTTTTTCTGTTGCCATAACAATAAATAATAAAAAAAATCTAAGTTTAGCTACGATTGGTACGGTCATAAATTGGATGGGTGACCAATTTTTTTGCAGTTGCTCTTTGGCTTATTGTTTCTTAATGTTGAGATATAAATAATTGTATAAAAGTACATTCTATTGTTGCTATGGTTTCAATTTTTATTTCTATACAAATTGGCAGATCAGAGCACATATATTTTTAATTGTTACATCACTTTTACAGGTGATAGTGAATAATTTTGCATTTTTATATAGTCTGAAGTTATTGTGATTAGAATGTTAATAGGGCTATCCGAAACGGTAGTAGTTTCAAAGTTATATTTATATTCATGCGAGTTTATTCAACCACATCTCGAAATGCCTCAATATATTTCGA
This sequence comes from Zerene cesonia, assembly GCF_012273895.1. Taxonomy (NCBI): domain Eukaryota; kingdom Metazoa; phylum Arthropoda; class Insecta; order Lepidoptera; family Pieridae; genus Zerene; species Zerene cesonia. Next base: position 669,181 of record NC_052117.1, on the reverse strand, counting down.
CATTTCATTATATGTATCTATTCTATACAATATTCGCTAGTGAAATATATTCCAGATTTCGTTTTTGATTTCTATTTATTTACTTTATTGGGTTTCTATTTATTTAGTATTGCATAAAACACTGGTGTTTTTACATATGCCACGCCGAATTTTGCTTGTTTCGCCTAATTATTTTTGAATCCACCATGCATTAAAAAATAATAATTTTTGAAAAATTTCAGAAAATAATTTTCATAAGCATCCTATTTCATAGACCAGAATAGTCCGACATCGGCCGCGGACTGTCCAGGGCTGTAACTCTATAGGGCAGTCATGCACAGGCTACGGCTGGTGTCTCACATCACATTAAATTCTCTAAAGGGATCTGTGTCCCCACGTAAACCTTCCAAAGGACCGGGTATAATCCTTCTTGTGGTACCCGCGTATTATAGACAGGAGAAATTTAATAAATAAATAATAAGATTATCTTCATTCAAGCCTTCGAACATGTCACAAAAACATAAAATACAGAGTATTCAATGTCTGTATTTTTAATTATATATTTTTACTACAAACTAAATCGTCTTTTTAATTTTTAGAACTGGACTTAATATTAAAGGGACCACACGGGAGTGAAAAACTACCCTCCTGTCGCAGTCGAGAAATAAATAGGTATTCCTCATCTAATCTAGATTAACATAAGGAACAGTACTAAATATATACTTTAAGTGGTTAATAAAAAAAAGTTTATATTTATATATTTAACGATTTTCCATATTCATATCACGCAATATTTCCTATCTCGCTAATTATTTGTATGTGTGTTGTGTATATAGTGTGTATGAAGCAAACACAAGGACAAGCCTCACCAAACATGTAACATCGTTAACCAGCCAGGCCCGGTTAAACTAGGTTTACATTTAATGAATAGTAATGTGCCGCGTGTTTGCTTTGAGCTGTTTTGGTTACTCGATAATACGAACGTAGGAAATTGCGTGGAATAAATTGAAAAAATACGATATATATTTACTAGGTTATGCCCGCGTGGTCGCTTTTTTTGAAGAGCCATTGGTAAATTTACGTTATTCAATTCATGTTAGGAAACTTTACTTTCCCTATAAAAGATCGTGTTCAAATCCGTGGCGGAGGCCCGTCTCCTTTTCTCCACCCTTCCCAGTGCATTCCTTTTTCTTCAGTTGTCAATGCTCACCTTATCCCTTACGCTATAAAGCGGTCAGCGGATTTGCAGAGGCATTACCTCTGAATCGAAATGTTAGTGGCAGTAATGGCCTACCATCCGGCGAAACACTAGCTCAGTTACCCACTATGAAGCAAATAAAATTGTTATTTATCACTATGCTAAAATTCATCAAAATTGCTAAAGCGATTTTGTTGTGAAAACCAAAGATAGTGTCACATTTAGGCCACACACAGCCGGACTTCCGGTAGCGTGTCTCACATGTATCTAGACACAAAATCAGATAGTTATAACACGCCCTTCGCTATCATTTTCAACACGCTTTTATTAGCTTCACCTGTATGTTTGTGTGTAACCGACTCTAAAAAACTTGAGTCTGACCTACTTTAAACAAATAGATTTAATTCGCACTGTGTTCACTTATTAAGAATCAGTGACGATACGGTAATTTAATAAGTTTATGGCATTATCATGATAAGTTAATAATTAAATAATTTTTTTACGTATAGAGTATACGTATAAGAGCAAGTGAGACAGTTTAGATGATTCTATATTAAAGCGTGTTTTTTTAGTTTTTCTTCTTATAATAAAATAGCTGCGCCCCGCAGTTTCACCCGCGTAAGTCCGTATCCCGTAGGTATATCGGGATAAAAAGTTGCCTATATGTTATTCCAGTTGTACAACTGTCTACGTACAAAATTTCATTGCAACCGGTTTAGTAGTTTTTGCGTGAAAGAGCAACAAACACACACACATCCTTACAAACTTTCGCATTTATAATATTAGTAGGATAGGATTTATTATTGTATTATAATTGAGACGATACCTAATCTTAATTATGAGTTCATTTCAAATTCATGTATTGGTCAAATATCGATATAAAAAAGTAATAGAAATGAGCAATATTTTTATATATACACTTAAATGTTTCAACGAAATTCGATTTTACGTACGTTTGCACTGGATGGACTCAAAAACCACAAACCTATTTTGAAATTCTGAAGTTTCCATTTTTCCAGAGGCAAAGGTCTTATACAATTTTTCTTTTGTACTGCTCCATCCAGGCGGAGTCAGAGTGAGTGGTATGACATTGATTATGAACCTATTAACCCAATTACCCAGATATGAAACACACAAGCGTGTAGCGTGTTATACAGTTGCCCAACTCATATGAATATTCATTAATAATATGTGCATTTTGACGGCTTGAACTTTGTAGACATCACAGCACATCTATTATGACGAAGGACTTTATAAAATTACTACTAAAAAATACTAGTTATTCGCCCGCGGTTTCGTTCGCAGGGTTATGGTAATTCCGGTGGGAGTTGGACGTTTGTGGATGTTTCACCGTGGTAAATAGCCTATGTCACTCTCTGGGCTCCTCTCGAACCCTCGCCTATGGTATTGAAGTCCTAGGTTTTAACCACTGAGCCAATGCAATATGAATAAATAAAATCGTAAACGTAGAGGTTTCGATAGGTGCTTCACTTTGAAACTAACGCGAGCATTAATTGCCTCTAACGCAGCGAAAACACCAAGTTATTTCGTATTTCATAAAAAATTAAGGATTAATTTACTAATTCAAACAAACATTGTTTTTCTAGCACTCGTTTTATATGCGGTATAATAAAAAAATCTGCAGATCTAAAAGATTATACTGTACTATCGTAATCCAGATAACGGATAATAAATGAAAAAGTCTGGCGTTCATAAAATTGTGTAGCACGAAACAATGCAAGTGGAATAACTGAAAATGGATCCTCGAACCTCTTCACTTCAAATTTATTATGGTTATGCTTTTAAGATATTATATCGTAAGTGTTAATATAGACGAGCAGTCATTCACATTGTACTACAGAGATGTTTGAGTTTTTAAGATGATAAAAATGGAAAAAGTGGCCACTTCTTAAGTTGGCAAGAGGTAGGTAAATCAAAAATTTCATGTATATAGATATATCTGTTAAGATTACAATACGATTTTTTTTAAAAACTCAACCCACCACCATCAAAAGGCACCACCAAAACGCACCAGCTATTAAACAAAATAAAAATCATCTAAAACGGTTAACCCTGTTGAATGTACGGAGGCAACAAAAAATACAGTCAAATTAAGAACTTCCTCTTTTTGAAGTCGGTTGAAAAAGAAAAACAAAGGGACGGTCTATTCCTATAGTAAGTTAATTACAATATTCGGTACTATTTTAACTCGAAGGGGTGGGGGTAATAATTAGTTGAATGTATGTATAGAATCGTTGTAAGGTCGACAATTGTCTTACTGATGAAGACAGTTGATACCAAAAAGCTATTAACCAAAGTGAGGGTAGTTGGGTCGAATATATTGATCACTATTACTTATGCTTATAGGTCTACTAATAGTCACAATTGACATTTGTAACACCAGTGACAGTTGGGCATTTTATAAACTATTAAATCATTAAAAAATATTTTACCACCTTTTATATTAATCCTATCGGTGACTCATTGGTAAGGACCTCGGACTTGAGCGAAAAGTCGGAGGTTCGAAACAAGGCAAGCGTGGAGATATAAACTGGTTTTTAATTTATCTCAAAACATTACACCCGCTCGAAACGTTCAAGGAAAACATAGTGAGGAATCTGGCATGGCTTGAACCTTCATAGGAGGCCTGTGTCCCTGCAGTGGGAACAAATATGAGCTGACGATGAAATTAAATAAATAACAATTACTTAAAAAAAAAACATTAAATTAAATTATTTGTCACTTAAACTGACAGATTTGTCCGAGAACATATTCATACATTGTGAAAATGGCAAAATTATCCTGCTAAATCTATTACATGTGTGAAGGTTTTATATCCGATTTTTTTCGGTAAATTTAATCATATGAAAAGTCAGTATTAACGTATGTTTAGTGCATGTCGTTGAGAAAATTGCAGTTGACGTTTGAAACGAGAGCGGAGACCACACTTTGCCCTCACATGATTTGCAAAATGCAAGCAGTGACAGTTTGCGGCTTGTGCTTTAGATAGAAATGTTAACTGACTGACAGATCTAAACGTATCTAATGATTCTGTTTTGTTGATATAGTGATAATTTATCTATCATTGGCGTACAACAACTACATTCACAATTCAATATTAATAGATGCTCAAGAACTGTCCGAGAAGCGTTGTGGAAAAAATGTCATTCAATCCAACACTTTATTTAATGGCAGTAACGTTCAAAGTATACTATTCTTAAAATTCAACGCATTATTTTTCGTTAGATTATAAAGCGAATGTATTGCAGATATGTATGTTGCCGCGAGCTTATTTGAACGTCCCCATTCTTCACCATTTTCCCTCAGTTTGATTGATTATTAATAACCTACATTATATTCTAATATGTATGTGGTAGTCGAGCACGCTTCGGCACGAACTGGGCCAGCTCGCACCGGGGAAGTACCACACCCCCACAGAAGACCGGCGTGAAATAGCATTCTGTTGTGTTTCGTTCGGTGAGTGGGGGAGCCGGAGGCCCATATCCTTTTCCTTACCCTTCCCAGTCTTTTCCTTTATTCCTATCGCCGATCCTTTCTTAATCCCTTCCCAAAAAGTCGGCAATCCATTTGTAGAGGCGTAGGGTCTGCAAAGGACCTTATGCCTCTACAAATGTTCATGGGCGGTGGTAGCGCTTACCATCAGGCGTCCCACCAGCTCTATTGCCGACTGTAACATAAAAAAAAAAAAAAATAATAGTTTTTACAGTTTTACGGCGACGTATCAAATTAGGCACTATATAATTTACAGGTATAATATAGCTTTAATTAAAGTACACGACGGAGAAGGAAGACCGTCAACATAAACACAGAGATGGCGATAGTTTCCATTTGTCAGTTGCAACGGGACGTATTTCCTACGATTGCGTCTTGGTAAACGCTTACTGTCCCAGTGGACTGACTATTCCTCTTTCACTGGCATTAGTTAGATTATACATTTGTTTAATGGATTGATTTATGATTGATATAAATTGATAAGTATAATTTTACTTTAATTAATTAATGATAAATTGGTAATCATATTTAATTGATTCGTTATACAAAATACGTTGAAATAATAAATTTAATATCTAACTGGTGATTACGTTCTGATGGCTAGGCTAGTATATCTTCCATTCACTATAATATAATAATAATGTTATTGGGCTCTCTGTGGTTTTTGCTTTTATAAAGTTTATTGGAGCGAGCGATAAACAATTATTAATCGAAATGATATTTACTTTTGAGAATTTTTTTACATTTTATTTATTTATTTATAATACTTTGTTGTACAAAAATAAAAAGTAAATCTTATACAAAATAATTGCTCACGTACTCAATATTTCGTATTAAGGCGGCCTTATTGGTAAATAGCAGTCTCTGCCAGCTAAATATCGAAATTATGAAAATACAAAAGTTCAAACTCAAATACCATAATCGTTCCTTGCACTTTCTGAAACGTCCAGACAATGCGATTAACCGCTGATATATAGCAAGCCTTAGGTATAGGATAATCTGTGTCTTAGATATGTATTTTGCGAGATCTAACTCAAGCTACTATGTTGAAAAGGCTTTTGTACTTACGGGATTATTTATCACCCAAAACACTTGGGCAATAATGCCAGAATAAATGTTAGGACCTTGATATTTCAGGCTGGTTATTATTAGGCTAGGCATTATCTACGTAGAGGGGCTTGTGGACAATTGAAAAATGAGGTGTACATTTCGATGACATTATAAATCGGCATAACAGATGCTGAGCGGCATCTTCCTTTAGGTCACCACTCAAATATTGTTTAAGTTTACTCATGTTTGTTTTTAAGTTCTAGTTACCTTTTTTGGGTTTTTATTTTTTTTTTTTTGGGATTTTCTGTGGTGTGGTGTACTAAATAAATTTATTTTAATGTAAATTTTCTAACATAAAATATTTAAATTGAAATTATTAAAACGGCGATAAATAAACATGGAAATGGATATGAATAAAATATTTCTATGCATTTTGTTAAAATTAATATAACTACAAACTGAGAAAAGGCATATAAGCATACATAGTTATCAAACTTAAGATGATTTAAATAACAACTATCGAAGATGTACAGAGTATCGTTCAGTATTGTCCCAATAAAAAAAATACAAGCCTAAATTGCCCCCCCATTCCCTTGTTTTCTCATTACCCCATAACAGTGCCTACTCAAAATATAAAATGTTCAACAAATTTAACGTCAAATTACATAACAAATTAGGCTTTAACACACGCTACCGAACAAATTGACTTTACATACGCAATGCCTGTGTCGAGTCACTTGAAAGTCGAGCTCAATTAGGAAATTATGTTTCTATTCTTGGAATTAATAATTAGTTATTAGCGTGAGCGTGTGACATACGTTTAATAGTTATATAATGAGCTCGAACTGCTTTACCGTACCTTCGTCCGGTTGTGTGACGTCATTTTAGCAATGCCAGATTAGCTCTTTAAAAAAAGCTCTTTTGTTTTTGGGAACGTCGGCTGAAAAGAGAAAAAAATACTGAAGCGTCGAAAGTTCTTTTCCAGTTTGCTTGCTTGCAATATAACATAGATTGGAAGTTGAAAAAGGAGGCTTTTTTTACATAAGAACCTTTGGGTGAACCAATTTTTGTGATTGTTTTTTTAATATGAAAGCTGGAACCCCCGGTGTAGTGATATTTTAAGGAGATTTAGACGGAGATGAAATAAATTGAAATTTTAATCTATTTCCCTGTTTGAAAACGCACTAATACGTACGGAGTATCTGCTTACATGGTCTTTCGTTATGAAACGAAGTTATTCAAATATTCATTCATTTCATTCATTCATCATCAGCCCTTATATGTTCCCACTGCTGGGACACAGGCCTCCTATGAGGGTTCAGGCCATAATCCACCACGCTGGCCAAGTGCGGGTTGGCAGATGTCACATGTCGTCGAACTTTTGATTCTCGGACATGCCGGGTTCCTCACGATGTTTTCCTTCACCGTTTTAAGCAGTGGTGATGTTATCTACATGCGCAGATAAATTGAAAAATCAATTTATTTCCTGCACGCTCGCCCGGTCTCGAACCCCGACTCATCGATTTTGAAGTCCGAGTTTCTCACCACTGAGCCACCACTGCTTTATTCAAATATATAGTAGCAAAATTACCCTCATAGTCAATCTTGAAACATCATAGGTAAATTTTGCATAGGGAATATTGTATCATCAAGGTACATGAGTCACAATTATTAGTTACTAGCTGCGCCATGCGGTTTCACCCGCGTAAGTCTGTATCCCGTAGGAATATCGGGATAAAAAGTTGCCTATATGGTATTCCAGTTGTCCAGCTATCTACGTACCAAATTCCATTGCAATCGGTTTTGTAGTCTTTGCGTGAAAGAGCAACAAACACACACACATCCTTACAAACTTTCGCATTTATAATATTAAGTTGGATTTTTAATATAGTTGTCATTTCGTTAAAAACTTCACTGCAAGACCATTTCTGGCGGATTAAACACATCTACAATGGTGGTCCACAATGTCACTTGCGGGCATAAACTTTCACACCCCGCTACCCTCAAAGGATTGTAGCTTGTTTGACCATACGTATTCAAAAGCTGTGGTTTAGAAGGCTAAACTATAACCTATAACATAGTTGATCTATTGGCCTCTTGCGTCTATTTCCGACGATCTTAATAGTCTAGTGACTTTCTTTTTAGCTCAATACGGGACGCACAGCTGCACCTACATTTGGTACATCTGATTTCTCCAGGGTGCTGAACGGAGATTGGTAATTGTAATCGGGCTACCCGTAGAAGAATCTAGAATCCCCTCCCCCCTTTTCTATGATGACATATAGCGTTTATAATATAAGTATTATGTTGTATTGCTATTGGTCAATCAATATAACACGTATTTAGCATTAATCGATTCGAATTTCGCGTCATTTAACCGATTTAAATTAAGATTTATTTATAGTAATGGAATGCCAGCCGCACCACACTCGTCTCGCCAATTATTTTCCCGTCAAATGGCTCGGAGGGGATTGGGCTCGATTGGATTGTCAAAATTGATGATGTGATTACACTCAACTCTCATACATTTGCGAGTGTTCTTTGAAGTGGAGCAATTTTAAAAATCGAACGGTTATTTTTAGACGAGTCACGATTCGTTATGAATCCGCTTTGGAACGTGTGGCGGCAAAATGTTATATGTTTCGTAGTAATGTGTTTTTTTAGGGTTCGGTACTTGAGTCGTCGTTGCAGCTGTTTAGGACGTCCACTGGTGGACAAAGGCCTCCCTCAGAGATATCCAAAACGACTGTACTTGAGTACGTAATGGAAAAACGAAGGTGTTGGATGACTTCGCTGTCCGTTCGTCCATTTGTCTGTCCGTCTGTTTGTAACCAAGTCGTATCTCATGAACCGTGATTGTTAAACAGTTGAAATTTTCAGATGTTTCCATTGCCGCTATAATAACAAGTAAAAATCGAGGTTAAGCAACGGTTGGATCTGTCATAAATGGGTGGGTGATGTGTTTTAATTTGCAGTTGTTCTTTAAGTTAATTTTACGGAACTTTTAGCGTCATGAGTCCGATTCGCACTTGATTGATATTATTGATGTGGGCGGAAGGGAGAGTGAGATTTAATTTTCAATAATATAACCGTTCTGATTCAGGTTGTTTTCAACCGATTGCAAGAGAAGAGATGGTTCTCAATTCGACCGTATTATTTATGTTTGTTATATCAGAAAATTCAACTAGGTACGTCGATTTTGAAATTTATTTTTTCGTTTGAAAGCTGGTGCTTTGAAGGCGTCCGTGAGTCCCATTTGAATTTGGTCTAGTTTTGACAATTGAAGACGGTTTAGATAATTACGTGGTAATATTAAAAAATATCACTTTTTAACTCACAAAATATCCCGTATTTCATTATTTAAAATATGTTTAAAACTACAATATTCGTGTTATATAATAATGAATACATAATCTTGATAGCTTCGGCCTTCATATTGAATATTTTATATAACTTTTAGAGGTTTTAAGCGAATGGGCTGTCTTATGATCATATAATTTTCTTTCCTTAGACGATGAGTAACGATCAACAGGACAAAGGGAAGATTATTAATTCCTTCGCAGCGATATTCATTGAAAATTTTAATAGAACGTTTAAAATTGTTTATAACTAGTTGACTCACACAGCGTCGTCTGCTTTTAAAATTAATTTTTACCCAATTTTGCAACATCCTTCCTACTAATCCTACTAATCCCACATACTAAATGTGTGTGTGCTTGTTGCTCTTTTACGCAAAGACTACGGAACCGATTTCGATACCGAAATGGAATTTGGTACGTAGACAGATGGACAACTGGAATAACAGGCAACTTTTTATCCCGATATTCCTACTGGATACGGACTTACGCGGGTGAAACCGCGGGGTGCAGCTAGTTATTCATATAATTTGATCCATATCGTAGCGTGTTGTAGAATGGTCTTACTTTAAAAGGCAAAATATTACCTCATTTTAAACCTTATACTTGAGTAACAGAAAAATTATCATAAAATTAAAAAAAAAACCTAGAAACACGCTTTAATGGAAGAATCAAATGAATACTTTAATATCCAGTGTATAGGTAATAAAATTCTTTAATCTTGGCAATCTAATCATCATAATAAGATAAACTCATGAAGTGATTGAGAAATTTTGAAAGAATAGAAAAAATTTGATCACGAGGCAGGATTCGAACCTGCGTATCTTGCCTAACCGTAGCAAGTGTTTCATGTTTCATGAAGTGTTTGTTTTGTCACTGAGCTGGTGGTTCGCCTGATAGTGAGCGATCACCACCGACCATGAAAGATTCGCATAGCTAGTGCCCCTGCAAATACGGTGCCCGCTTTTCGGGGGGAAGGAATGGATAGGGAAGGGTAAGGAAAAGGAAACCGACCTCCGTCTGAACGTTTATAGTGGATTAAAATTTAGTTTAAAGGAGTAGTTTACATAAAAACAGAATATAGGTGAAGCAAATAACGTTTGTTAAAACATGTATAAAAATCGGGGAGGTTTTTCTAAAGTCAACAAAAAATGCGGATATTTCAAATATCAACCTTAACTGATAGCATTACGATGCATTTCTTAATAAACAACAGGATTGAATAAGGCATCGGAGAATCGCGTGCTGGAAACGTATTATAATCTCAATTATGACAGAATAATATCGTGAATGGCGGACCATCGCGTGTGTCTTACTAGTAAAATGTGATTTTTGGATTAAGTATTTTTCGTGTATTCAATTTAATAATTATGTTTTATACAAAAAAATGTACTATTTGCGTATTTATCTGTAGGCACTAAGCCAAGATTTATGTATTATATAATTTGTAAATATATTATAGTCATATTTTATTGTTTTACTTTATGTTATGTTATTATTTGTGTTCTTTTATGTCACCGTCGGCAATGGTGCTGGTGGGTCAGCCGACGGTAAGCACTTCGACCACCCATGAACATTTAGAGAGGCGTAAGATCAATTGCAGAACTTCCGCCTCTACAAATGGATTGTCGACTATAATTAGAAAGGGATTAAGAAAGGATTGACGGGAGGAATAAAGGAAATCCTTTAAAAAGTCGGGAGTTTGAAAATGGACGAGCGGGCAAGATTTTTTTTTATTGATATTACCACGGCTCGAAACAGTAAAGGAAACCGGCATGTCGAAGAACGAAAAGTTCAACGACATTACATCCGCCAACCTCTACTTGGCTAGCGTGATTATGGTCTGAACACTTATAGGACACCTGCAACCCTGTAGTGAGAATATATATGAGATGATGATGATGATAAAGTCACGATATAAATTCTTTATATTTTACAGCTGGAAAATATACTGCACTGTATTAATATATCAACACTGCTTTCAAATAATCCCAAGGAGGGTTTTTCTATGGATATGGATATAAAATATGGATTTGAAATTGAAAAGTCATTCTTGCCCGTATGTTTGTAACTAATCGCTCATATTGCTATCGCTTATATTGAGAACCAAAAGGAAGCCCATTTATTGCTAAAAGATATTCGTTCTGTACATTTATCCCAGTATAACTAGACGGGTAAGCCGGGTGGAATCAGGGTGAGAAGCTAGTATGAAATAAATAAGCAATTTCCCGCCAAATTGCATCGAAAATAACGTCTGTCACAGCGTTCGAGCATGTTCCTGAAAGTCACTTAAGGTCCCGTCTCTTCGACATGTGCGAACGAAATGGCGATTGTTTTTTTATGGATAATGGTTATAAATGTTACGATGGTTTACGTGACTCGGATGTTTGGTGTCTGATTGACTAAATGTTTGAAAGATTATATTTGTTGTAAGTTTAGCAAACTATGGGAACGGTTACATACCACGAAGAGTTTCGTGTATCGCATAGAATATAATATCTTAAAAACATTATTCCATCTATTTTAACTACTGGAAGTATTGTTGTCATATAACGAACACTATTTCCTTATTTAAGGCCTTGTTCTGTATAAAATACATCAAAATCTGATCCAGAAATTGCGAAAGCGGAACTTTCATAACTATATGTCTATGTAAGGCCTTAATTACTTATAGCCATTGCATAAAGGCTTCCAACCGAAGTCTTCTTTATGTCTGGACTTATTAGAAGCAACTAGCAATCCACCACGACTTCGCTCGCTGTACATCTTATATAGTATATAGCACTCACGCATCACATAAATATCCAACGGCGAAATTTTTCAGTAAATTTTGAAATCGGTCCAGTAGTTCCTGACATTAGCGCTTAAACAAACTCTTCAGCTTTATATTATTAGTATGGTAGTATAGATAGATTATCAACAAATAAATGTCTAATTAGAAACTTTGGCGTTTCAGATTAATCACATTAATTGGGAAATAAAACTATTTATATGAGAACCAACTTGTTAGTAGAACATGCCACGTATTAGGACAAGTTCACTGCGATAGGTACCACATTCGCAGAAGTTCGTCCTAAAGTTTAATTACACACGTCACGAATCATTTACGATAATATTATAGTTACGATATGTATCTACAATACGATAAAATAGCGTAATATTTTTATGTTCTTTGAGCAATTCACACTTTCGAAATTTACTACTTTCAGGAAATTTAACTAAAATAATAATTATTCCCTGTAAAATTACTGTGAGCAGGATTTATTTGTTTTGCTTTCAGCATTACATGCAAGAGAGGACAACAAAGCATATGTTGCTCAAACGGTCGGTATTCCGGTCGGTCAATTTTGTGCAAACATTCGTACAAATAACAAATAAATGCGATCTAGTATGAAAAATACATTTTCAAAATTCGTGTGAGTGACCAACATTATACTAGAACTGAATGACCAACAAAACCTACGTGCATATAATGTACGAATGTTTGTTGCCATCATTGTAAAAACTCCCTTGCATATGCTTATATAAAAAAACTACATTTAATGTTGCCTTGTTATTCATATCATTACTCTTAATACGTGATCACTACCAAGCATATATAAGCAGTTAATACCATAGCAAGTTATATTACATACTGAATGCATAAAAATGTTAACAGTGAATAACAGTTAAGTACGTACAAAACTCACCAAATAATACACTCCAAATGGCATCACAATAACTGCAACTAATAGATCCGCAACCGCCAAACTAACAATAAAATAATTTGTAGCGGTCTGTAAACTCTTTTCTCTTGCCACACTCAAAATCACCAACACATTACCAAACAGGGTTAATAATGGAAACACTATCAACGTCAACGCCCACAGATTATGAACACCATCTGTCAAACCCGAACTGTCATTTCTGTCAAACACGAAACTGTCAAATGTGAAATTTAAGTATGTTTCGTTTAAAAACGTTCGATTGTAATCCGTATATGTTGAATTCGTCGTGCATATGGGTTTTGTTCTCTCCATTTTACGGAGTTGTACATTTTGATTTATGTGATTCGGTCGTTTCTGATTGGATGGTCAAAATTGTTCGCGCGTACTCCGCCGCGAGGTTTGGCGTCATCCATTTTGTAACCATGGACCTGGAACAAAACTTTGATTAGCAACGATTTTACATTTTAAATATATGTTACTACAACTAAATCTCTTAACTCTTCAATAATAGACTCATAATCTTATAACATTGAATAATCCTATGCCCTGTATTTTTTTCTGAGAATTGAGCTCATCCAATAAATTCCTTGCATTAGTCGTATCAATGAAGCCGCATTCTTCATCTTAATATCACCAATAAAATCTAAACGGAGCTTTATTGAAATCAATTTTTCTTAATAACGGCTCTCTCAGTCAATAGTCGTCTTAAAAAAAGAAATTTCCCGCGCGCACAGATCTTTATAAAATTAAATTCCCGCCAAAACAACGTTGACGTATTGACGTTTATTTCGTTTATATTCATTCAGAATTTATAATAAGGAATCCATCTTCGCCAAACGGGGCATAATAATTGAATTTGTGTTGTGATATTGTGTTTGTTCGTAATTCGTGGCGTAAATATGTACGCCGAAATGAATTGAATTATTTTCAGTGCCCATTGGAGTGTTTTTGAATTTATTAAATTGGTTTGTAATCTATAAGCGGCGAGTTAATTTCGATGATATTGATTGGTAACAAAATATGATAGAATCACTCAAGAATTTTTATTTATTTCACAAACGTTATGATATTAATAAGTAGATACTTTTGTACCCTGTTACTACGTCAACTGGAGAGACATTTTTCGTAATACTATAAAGAAAAGAAAAGCCAAATAGCTTCTACATAATTATTGTGATAATTTCTAGTGAGTCATTATTAAATTGCAATCGAATTAACAATATATGACACATGTGGTTTTAATAAAAAAAATCGCTATAATAGCAAGTACAGTCACCACAACAAGTCATATTCGTTACAAAATATTACACTTATAAAGTTAAGCTGTAACTCTGCAGAATTTAATCTAACACTAAAATAACATTCCTGTTCGCGGTACAAGTGATTTACGCCCGGCTTGTTTCGAGCTACGTGTACAATTAATAACAAATATAGATATATAGAAAGTACAGCTATAAACTATCAATAACAGATAAAATAACTCGAAGTTGGGATCGTGATTGGAATTTAACGGAAATGTGATAGTTCAGCTCAGAGAATTTAATAAGGGGTCATGTAATTTGATTTTGATTCCTGTTTGTTGGTAGAATGCAGTCTGCTTTACAACTGTCGTAATGGGCTCGATTATTATTCTAGTAGGGGAGCCCAAGAGGGGATTTTGGGATGTACTCGAGCGCGTCAGATTATTATAAGGGAAGGTACCTTACCTATTAATAAGTACCTCCAGAAAGTATGAGCAGTTGATATTGGTGGGTGCGCCTACAGGAGCCGCAGGAAATAAAAAAATATCGATAATTCTCTAAGGTTACGCTCAAATTGTCAGATTAGCGAAATTTGGATTTTTTGTGTTGTAAATAACCCGTAATATCTTTCTCTGACGCGCTCGAGTCATATTTTTTTTATAATTTACCTTTTATTCGTAGCCACGAAATTACCACATAAATCGTAAATATAAGTTATATTTTATTTCAGTGATATGCCAGAGCATTCAAAATATCAAAATCTTACGTGCTTGAGTATTTCCACAGCCCTGTTTTTCTTTTATAATTAAAAAAAAAATCAAAAACCTTTTTCCACCGCTGAAATTAAAAACACTATAGGACTTTTTTTCTTGTTATGGCATAATCTGCGAATTCCAATAGGTTTCTGAAACGCTCGAGTAAATACACATTTAGCATCTTGGGCTCCCCTACTATTCGTTTTATTCTGTTCAACGCTATTCTGTGACGTCATAGGTGTTAATTCAAACGAATTAATTAATCTAAGTTTAGAATTAATGTTTTAAACTTAATTAGATGTAAGAGTCAGTTGATGTAAAGTAAACGATTATTGAAATGGAAAATGGATATCTAAGTAAATCATATTTTTCAAATGATATTTGACAATTAATAAACACATACAGGGACTAGTTAATGAAGGCTTCTAATATCGACAATCCATGGCCTCTGCGAATGTTCATGGGTTATATTAGCGCTTACCATCAGGCGACCCACCAGCTTTTATGCCATACATAAAATACTACCAAGTTTTTGAATTGACTAGTACGTCCCTCGCTCGAATTTATTCTATTCACTATAAAATCAATGTTTCACATATTTAGATTGGGTTTCATTTATTGCACTAAGCATATAAATGAAGCATTAAATTTAAGGAGTATTTGATATAAAAATCACCTCAGCTGCTTCGTACCGCGAATCGACAATAAAACACATTTATACTCCACGATGTCGTGCAATAAACTGATCATCAAATAAATTGAACAATACTTGACATGACATGAATCCTTTTAAATAGCAACCTTATTACTTTAAGAATAGACACGGAAAACATGAAATTGACTCTTATAAAATGGACAGCTATAGCCGTTGCGGACGTCTTTTATGGAATTGAATTAGGGGACCTAACGCAAGGTCTAATGGATGGCTTGAATTGGTACAGTCGGGGGGAGAACTCCATCTGGATATTGTAAGATACCTATCTTACATTACTCAAAATCTATGTTCAACCGACTTCAAAATAGTTGATGTTTTCGATTCGATTATTTTTTTTTTTGGAATCTCAGAACATTCGACTGGGTGAACCAATTTTGGTGATTGTTTTTATTGAAACCCGTGCCTTCAGTGTAGTCTCAATAATATTTGGTACAGGTTTGGAAGGCGGTTTCGTTTTTTTTTTTAAAATCACTATAACATAAGCCCTTCGCCTATGGCTTCGTCTGCGTAGTTAAAGGAAAACGTAGTCCCGGATATTTACTGGCATAAAACTATCTTATGTTCATTGGTGTCTCAAACTATCTTTTTACTAAATTTTATTGGTTCTTATCGATTGGTTAAGGCCAGGAATGGTGAACGTCAAACACACAGACAGATTTACTTTCGCATTATATTATAAAGATTGAAATTCGACAACAGAAAAGTAAAAATAATAAATATTTATTTAATTTATATAAATCTGAATAAATTGCCATGTCTTTATTATATGTACACTTCTGTTAAAAAAAGTTTTCATTTATTAAATGAATTTCAAACGTAAAATAAAACCCATCACACCTCTTGGTCAGTGGCCAACCCGATGTCAAAGTTGATCAAGGCCTTTGAAATTTTTTCACGTGGCTTAACAATTTCAACATAACAACAGTCGGCGTTTTATACGCCACGAAGGCACTCAGCTGAAATATGACAAAGCGGTCATCAACAAATAAGTTATAGGAATTTCATTAGCCAAGTGGATTATGGCCTGAACCCTTATAGGAGACCTGTGTCCTTGCAGTAGGAACTGGGCTGATGTTGATGATGATTTTATTTGATTATGTTTTCAGACATAATAAAAATGAAGTCTTTCTCATACAATTTTAGCCTCTCGTGCGGTGCCCACTATGTAATTGTACTAGCTGTTCGCCCCGGCGTCGTTCCGGATACATATATAGTCTATGTTTTAAGTAATTTATATGTTATTTGGTATTATTTTAGTTACATTACGTTAATATATTTTTACAAGGTTGTTAGAGAGGATGCGAGAAATAGGCCATAAACTTCCAAATCAATTTCTGGTTTATAACTCAATTTTATAGCCCTGTGACGTCCCTTGTCCCCAAGTGGGGCATGAGGCATAGATTATTTTCTGGATCGTAAAAGATACGGTAGCTTAACTTAATAAACGTCATATTAGTAGGTTTATTTAAGTTTTTTTTATGACAGAGCAGGTAAAGGAGCAGGTAAGCCACCTGATATTAAGTTGTCACCACCTAGTAATTGTTGGGGAATACCGTAGCTGGTAAGTCGTTGAAAAGAATCACCATACGCGGAAAGAAGTTTCGGTGAAGTATATCGTGGTGAACTGCCAACCATCCAGATGGTGCGGATGGAATTGGCTTTTACTTCTAGTGATCCGTATATATCGTCATAGTGATATGTCCAATTAAAACAACAGGCTGATATATATATCCCCCTTTTAACTTGTAAGTGATTGATTTTGAAATAGGCAGAAATACAAATTAGTACGGAGGCACGTTTAAAACAATTGTTTTTAACAAAAAAACGAAAATGCCTTCAAATTGTCAGAACTAGAGCAAATTTAAATGGTATCACATGGGAGGCATTAATTTACAAATAAAAAGAACCATAAAATTAGTTTTCTCAGTAAAAAATTATGAGTTGCAAATATAAAAAGATACTGTGCCATTGATTATTTCCTTTGCTTTTTTGAAGTCAGTTGAAAAGGGTATCGAAGCATAAAAAAACTATGCAATGACTGTTTATATCAGACTACGATTTTACCTTGACCAAAAAATATCATATTATGATTATATATATTTCTGTATTATTGACTTGGTTGTACTAGCGACATTGGCTACCTTCTGTATAAGTCATTCTGTGTATTTGCATTAGAGTTTTATCGGTTTGGGGCCAATAAATACATTTTCATAGATTTAAATTATCGCAATATTATTACTTACTGTTATTTTTTGTTGTGAATTTAAGCCTGTCATAAAAATCTTTTGTACATAAATATATTCTAATTTCGATTCTTAGATTTTTTCGAAATACTATATTTACGACATTCTTATGAAGCATCTACTTTAACCCATTTCTAGGTACTATATATCTTATATCCGGGTTGGTTTTCGCGATAAAAGTAGTCCCTCTGTCTATTTTTAATTCATTAAATTCGAAGTCTAAACAGCGCAACAAACGCTGTCTAAGCTTAAAAATGCCTTAAACATTATCTGTGACGTCAAACGTCAAAAATATCTTAACATTTAGAAAAGCTACGTCTTTCAAGACAGATTAAAAATTAAGGCGCAGTAAAAACGAAGAGACAACTAAATTAATTCCAAAGGGATTAAAGCGGAACGACTTCCCGAGCTTCATTTTAATGTACATTCTTCATAATTCTAATTAAATTCGTAATTAAACCTCCTTCAATGTTGAACTCTTTAATTTTTGTATCTTTACCTTTGGATTGTGATAGACTGATTATTTGAATGCAGGTAGGGTGTAAATTGAACTATTTGTTTATGTGTGTTTCTGTCATCATATCTATGAAACAGATGAATAGATTTATCTGAATTTAAGAGAGATTGTTATCTGTTATCTGAAATGATTTTTATTTAATTTATAACTTTCGGCTAACATGAAAAAGGATCATAATACATATATCGTATACCTAGGGATTACAATGTACAGACAATCTATTTGAGATATAGCTCTCCGTGTATTAATATTTCTCGTTTTCCTTATTTACTCTCGGAATCCTTCGTGTAATTTGTGAACGTTCGTACTGTAATCGGGTAAAATTATTACAGCAGAATTGTTGAAATGTTCATATATTTGAATCTAACAAGTTTCCAGCCATGCACCCATCCATTCTCATACAGTTTAGCTTGTAAGGCATTTTATTCATGAACGTTTGTTTTAGTTTTTATTTAATAATGCTTTATTTCCATTTAATTTTTTTAGAACAGATCTCATTGGAGATGTTTCATCGGAAGTTTCACCTTAGTGGTAGATAGCCAACCATCCAGATGGTGCTGATACATTACGATAACTTATGAGAAATCTGTATTAATATGATTGTATGTTCCATTTCTAATGTTGGTATCATCAGTTCTTTGGAGAAAGAGATTATCATTGAGAGGGCATTATTATGTCCTTTTTTTTCATCCTACTAATATAAATGCGAAAGTTTGTGACGATGTGTGCATGGTTGTTACTCTTTCACGTACGCCTTTTTTAAGGCTCTATTGTATCTATTTTTCTTGTGTTCTCTACGTGGATTATCATTTTACAATTTTTTTTGTCTTTTGTTATAGGTTTTCTGAAATGAAGTTCCGAAGAGAGAAGTACTTGCCTCACTAATGATTTTATTACCAACTAGCAGTGCGCCCGGTTTCTCCCAATACATATGTAGCCTATAGCCTTCCTCAATAAATGGGCTATCTAACACTGAAAGAATTTTCAAATCGGACCAGCAGTTTCCGAGATTAGTGCATTCAAACAAACTCTTCAGCTTTATCATATTAGTATAGATTAGAAATATAAGCAAGCGAAGTTAAAAACGCACGTACCTAACAAGCCTTTCGCTACAAATTGACAAAGACGTATCTGGCAATCGCATGGAATTAGCTGTCACGCGGTGAAATAATTTCATCCATTGTGTGATACCAACGGAGAAAACAGTTCACTTGTTTTTAAATTTTTCACCGTTCGTTCTTTACAGTTTGTGTCAATGGAATTTAAATATTTTATTGTTTAAACTTTGCTTTTATGTTTTCAAATTAAATAGATATTCACTGTATTAAGGGTTAAAAGAGGTTTTTGATTGATGTATATATGTACTAATATTATAAAGCTGGGGAGTTTGTATATATGTTGTTTTGTTGAACGCTAATCTCAGGAACTGCTCGTCGTAGTCGTCGTACAGGTCGTATTTAAACAATTCAGTGTTAGATATCCCATTCATTGAGGAAGGTTATAATGCACCACAGACGAAACCGGGGCAGACCGCTAGTAATATTATATCTATATGTTGTATGGTACCGATTGATATAACTGAAGAACATCATCGTCATCAACTATTGTATCATTGCTCGGGCCTCCTTGAGCTTTATATCTTAATCCACCACGCTGGCCACATGCGGGTTGGCAGAAGTCACATGTCGTCGAACTTTTGATTCTTCGACATGATTCCTTCCTCACAATGTTTTCCTGCACCGTTTCGAGCAGTGATGAGGATCATGTGCAGATAAATTGAAAAATCAATTTCAGAGATGACCCGAAACAAAAAGATAGACAGACAAAAATAAAAAAATGTGTTTTTGGTATGTATGTACGGGTATATAGTAAAAGCGGTTATTTTAACATTACAGATAGCCAATCAAATTTTATTTATAAGCACAGTTAAAATGTATGAATAATCATTATATAACTTGAAGTACCAAGACGCAACCGTAGCTATCTTTACATAAGCTTCACTTATGCAAATATAATTCTCCTAATTGATAACAAAGGAACCCAACCGAATTGTTTAATATTACGATTATAACCCAAACGATGATACCCCAGAAGCGTCGGATATTCATAAATCAGCTGGCTATCTAAGTCAAAAACACATTAGCCACAAATCAACATACATACGTGCATCAATCCAGTTAATGAGGGAATTAAAGCCGAGTGTCCGTGCACTTAATGACTGTTGAAATTAAAGGGTTTCATAAAAAGCTTTTTGGTTAATTTGAGGCACTATTTGAGAAATGGCGGGTGCATGCTCATGTCTGATATTGAAGAAAGATATTCTTTATCAGATAGTTACTTATATCACTTGTAACTCTTAATTTAAATGATATTTTTCCCTATTTAGTTAGAAATGTTGTTAAAAAAATAAAGTTTTGTGTCAGTTCTCGGAATTAATAATATAATTCTCTGACAGATAGTGCAGGAATGTAAAACTCTTGCTCTAGTTTGCGCTCACGCAAAGGATATGAGCGGTTTTTTTTAATCTGGCAACCCTATCAGGATAATGAGAAAAACTTTTTAAATTACAGAATTGCCATCGATTCTTGATAATTATACAAACAAGCAAATATACAAGTGAAGTTAATAAAAGCGTAAATAAATTAGTAGTTTTAATAAATGGTCTGAGTAATCGAAAATTAGTAAAACTGTTGATTAAAAATATGAATTATATCCTTTGAAAGAAACTTCTTGCCCATATTACGATTCTCTTTGAGTGTGTTGATGAAATAGAAAATCCTAAAAGAAAAACATTTATAGCATTAAACGCTTTGAACTCTGAAGGTAAATAGAAGCTAGAAAATATAATTCAATTTATAAACAATCAGTAACTTCTATGACCTATATCTGTTAAGAATGAATGTTTTGTTTATATATAAAATATTAAAATCAATTTTATATTTTAAAATTTAAAGACAATATAATAATACTGAAAATAAGTATCTGGAAATAGAAACAATTTGCGTCATGGTCGAATTTACCCCAGAAAAAGGGAAACATTATAATTTGGGAGAACGCAAATTATTACTAATTCGCGTACTCATAAAAAGCCTTTTCTTATTCTCTGATGTTAAGTGCCACAGAATAACTTAGAACGAATTAACGGTTAAAAATTATAGTTACTTCTGAATATCAAACGAAAATTCGTAACCACATATACTGAAATATAACTCTCCTTGTGCAGTCAGTTAAAAACTATACACATTCATTCAATGATTTTAAACATACAGAAAAGACCTGTATTCGTAACCACAGAACTGGCTCTATTCTATCTTCTCATGTATTTCTAAATCAGTGTTTTGTTAAATAATTGAAAACATTTTATCAGTTTTGTTTAATAAAAAGATCTAAAAAGGTCTGTCAAGATTAGGATAGCCGCACACTTGCGTAATTTGTAGAGCGAACCGATTACGGCGAGTACATATAAAAAGTATGAAAATTACGGAAAATATGCCGGCGGCGATGTTTAGTGGTTGAGGCCGGTGGCTGGTGTGCGGCGACCCTTAAGTACTCCGAATCGTAATCTTGAAATTTTGACAAGCTCAAGTCTTATTATGAGATGGAAAGAATCCGACAATTTTAATTAATTTTGCGGTGAATTCGTAAAATATTTCGAAATTCACTTGGAGTTTTGTGAAGCTGTTTCTCGTGATGTCTCCTTATAAGCTTGTGCTTAAGGAAACCTATAGATTATGTTGTGATAGAGATTACCAAGAATTCAGACCAATGACTAACTGCTACTGATAATGAATTCGAAAGAGAACTAAGGAAAGGAAAGATTTAGAAGAAATCGGCATGTCGAAGAATCAAAAGTTCGACGACATGAGACATCTGCCAACCCGCACTTGGCCGGCGTGATCGAACCGTAGTAGGAGGCCCGAGACCCAGCAGTGGACAGATGTGATGATAATAATGTTAGGTTACAAACTACACTCCTTGATCTGTGAAAATTCCAAACAAACAAGCTCAAATCG
Organism: Zerene cesonia; assembly: GCF_012273895.1. Classification (NCBI taxonomy): domain Eukaryota; kingdom Metazoa; phylum Arthropoda; class Insecta; order Lepidoptera; family Pieridae; genus Zerene; species Zerene cesonia. The sequence continues at coordinate 646,894 of NC_052117.1, read as the reverse complement.
AAGTGATATAAAAATCTAATACAACTTAAACGCTATGAGGAAATTGTGAAATCTTAAACACCGCTGTATGACCGGAGATTACTCGAGAAAGGTCAAGAGACTATAAAAGGGTCGGTCCTTGAAAAGTGCTTCATATTTTCTTCAAATTCGAGTAGCCATAATACATATACTTATTTTGCCTGTTTTTCTGAGTTAATGTTTACTCTTATTGAGATATTTTGTGCTTACAAGAGCTATCTGCAAAGAAAGCAGAAGAAATTGTATAAAATACTTTATACTAGCGAATCCACGCGCAAGACAGTTTTTCTATAGCTCTTGTGTTATATAAGTTATGTATGTGTCTCATCAAAATCCGTTCAGTGGTTTTTGCGTTAAAGATTAACAAACGTACATCCACCTTCACAGGCATTCAGATATAATATTAGGACTAGCCATATACAAGTTTTGAAAGAGTAAAGTATTATAAAATACTATCTTTAACCCGAGGCTTCACTCACGTTGCTCCCAATAAATATTAAACTATCCTAATGCTAAGAAATCCTTTCAATAATCTATTTCTGTACTAAAATTAATTATGGATTATATATAGAATTATAAATTATGAGGATAGATGATTTTCAGGATAGTTTTTTTACACTTTCGCATACTAATGCGATATATTATATATTGATATAGTATTTATTGTACCAGTATATTTAGGAAGCTAGAATGATACATGACATCACAGTAGGATGACAGTAGGAAAGTGGGATAGTCGGATGGGTAATCCCATACCAACATACTATTTGTTTACAACCCAATAAACATGCCCCATTAATATTGATTCTTCCTCTAAGTGGGCCATTGAACACGACATATATAAATATATCCCCTAATGGGTCTCGTTACATGTGGGATAAAATACATCAACTCGCAATGATTTTTGTGATATTTCTATGCTATTCATTAATATATAAAATGATTGGCTTCAAGAGACTTACACAGGTGTAAAGCTATATTTTTAACCGACTTCAAAAGAAGGAGGAGGTTCTCAATTCGACGGTATTTTTTGGACTAATTATATCAAAATGATTTCGATGATTGTTTTTTTCATTAATTGATAGCTGGTGCCTCCAGTGTGATTCCATTTAAATTGGGTCGAGTTCTCACAATTTGTATTATAGTATGCAAATGATATAATTATTATTTGTGTTTTTTTTTGTGTTTAATTATAAACTGTATAGAACAGAACAAATGTGCCTGAAAATAAAAAAAATGATATTTTATTGCTATACTAGGACTTGAATTCCTGTTTAAGTAAAATCATGAATACTGCCTATAAAACCAATTATAAACTGTATTTCATGTATCTGCACCATCACATACAAGCATATTGTAAGGGTCTAGTATGCTATGTGTATATCCCGAATTAGCGTTTTAGCCGACAATCTTTACTAAGTCAATCATATTATCGTCTTGTGTAAGGGTCGGGGTGTTCGGGGTGTATGAGCTTTATCACTATCAAATAAAAGCAGCCTACACATGTCACGTGTTTTTGGTCCTTTGAGCCGAATAAGAAATAAATTATATTTTTTATATATCATAGACGGAACTGTTTTATAGAACACTAGCTGCACCCCGCGGCTTCACCCGTATCCCGTAGGAATATCGGGATAAAAAATTGCCTATATATTATTCCAGTTGTCTAGCTGTCTACGTACCATATTTCATTGTAATCGGTTTAGTGGTTTTTGCGTGAAAGAGTAACAAACACATACACCTCGTACAGACCCTATTTTTTATTAGTAGATAGTGAACGGCTGTTAGAGTATAATAGTAGTAGAATTTTTGATTCTCAGACCCGCCGGTTTCCTCACGATGTTTTCCTTCACCGTTTCGAGCAGTGGTGATGTTATCCACATGCGCAGATAAATTGAAAAATCAATTTTAAATAAATTTTATATACGCAAACACATAACGTATATACAGTACCCTCAGTCTCCCTGTGACCACGCTCGCTGTAAAGTGTTCGAAACGTCGGATTAATAATATAATGAATAAATCGCGTTTAAACTCCGTTAAAAAGTGTTTTAATTTCTAAACATTACGTATAGTTATATCCATCTAATACGTCCAGATAAACGCGTGTAGTCCCCCGGCGGCAGACAATTTGATTGTATGGCGACAGTAACTCTTAGCGATCGCCGAATTGACTGTGAATAATGGAGAGAGTTAAGCGAGGGGCGATGAGCTGAAGTACCAGCGAGTTTGTTATACTGTGATGTGTGTGTGTACTTGTGTGTGTGTGTAGCTCGTGGACGGATGAACCGCTTTTTTTGTAAGGTGACTTTGTAAGGAGTGTTCCAAGCTATGGTTCTTAAGCGACAGCATTGTTGATCGAATAGCACATAATATTCACAAACATAAAATTATATTAAAACTAATAATATAAAGCCAGAGAGTTTGATTGTTTGAACGCGCTGGTTTAGGATCCATTGGACCGATTTCAAAAATTCTTGTAATGCAATGTAATATGTATGACTGGCGAAACCCGGCGGACCGCTAGTTTAAAAATATAAAACAGATCATAATCGACTTTGTTTATAATTGCTGTTTTTTCCGCTATAACAAGGACCAAACACCATCGCATTTATTCTCTGATAACTGCAGCAGTAACAAGTTATTCTGCGCTCGAGATAACCAATGAAACTTTGGACGTTTTTCGAGAATTAGATTTTATCGTCCTGTTCTTATGAATCATTATATCGCAACTCAAATTCTATTTCGTTTACATTCTTCGATTTAAAATAAGCACACTATTTTTATTTAGCTTTTTTATTTCCACCTTAACACCTTAGCTAAACAAATACATATATATTTTTATTTCTTTTTTTGTTTTTTATCATAATGTTAAATTTTGTGCATTATAATAAAAAAGCACACTATTATAAGACACATAATATAGTATTATTAGATACTTAGAAAGTGTATTTTTAGTATTTTCTTCTGTTTGATTTTACGCGAGTATTTTACATTAAAAAATTAAGGGGTTTTAAACGGATTTTAAACGCTATTTATTCATTTTATTATTAACCCGACGTTTCGAACACTTTACAGCGAGCGTGGTCACGGGGAGACTCTCAGACTCTCCAGTCTAAAATCCGTTTAAAAGTCTTTAATTTCTAAGTGTTTTTTTTTAATATTCTTAATGAAAGATTTGTCATAGATTATATCAATTCGATCGAAACGTGGAATGTAATATTGTATTTTATTTATAATAGGAACCTCAAAGCTATTTTTACAACAACTGGTATTTAAGTTTATAATATTGTATATCAATCGCTAGTTAAATCTAAGTGTCAACAACGAAGACTATTTGTGAATAATTAGATTAAATGATTTATTTTAATGAATTTAATTTATAGTTTTATAGCATTGAAATGCTTTACAAATGAGAAATTTTGAAAGAATAGAAAAAAATTGATCACGAGGCGGGATTCGAACCCGCGTTTCTTGCCAAACCGTAGCAACGCCTAGCCTCTCGGCCACCCGTGGTCCCATCAAAATTTCTCATTTATTTTAATAAGTCTCCATTGTATGTAACTACCGAACTGTAAAATATGATCTTGTCTATAGATTTTACTTCGTGGATTTCCGAAGAGGAGACAGTATGACTGTACGTCTTTAGATGTTTTTATCTCCCTAACTATGTATTTCATGAAGTATTTATTAAGACATATCTAATTATATATTTAATGAAATATAAATCATCCATATTGCATAGTATTCCCTTTTGGAAAAAAAGCATTAAATTTATAGAAATATTTACTTTTCATGATATAAGATAGTTTTTCAAGATACACTTAGAATCTACGGATGAATATAGATAGATATAGAACAGATAGTTAGACAACTGAAAATTCTAAAATAAAGTGTCAGACAGATAAAACAATTGATATCTATATTTCCCCTAGATGTCTAAACATATCTATGTTATTTTCCAATTGAATAGATACCATTCAATAGACAGAGGTCGTATTCAATCCAGCTGATATCTTAATAGACTAAATATACCATATTAAATAAATCCCAACTGATCGTAGCTCAGAAATAACTTTTGACCTATGAATCATGATCAAAACTTTGACCAAGGCCCTCGATAATTAAATAATCCTTTTGAATAAATTAATAACGAATTTTCATCGCAATTTCTTTCTTGTCTCTGATTAAAATTGTTTCGCATAGGGATCTCATTTTGATTAGCGCAGAATGTATTCTTGCCACGCTCACGAAAAAACACGCTCTTATGATATAATAATCTAAATTGTCTCAATAATGTACCTATAATGTTAATAATTTATCAATGCATAAATGTCACCGAAGCTAGATATGTGTAAAATTAGAAATTAAAGACTTTTAAACGGATTAAACGGAGACAGTACCCGTGACCATTCTCGCTGCAGTGTTCGATATGTCAGGTTAATAATGTGATGAATAAATCGCTTTTAAAATCCGCTTAAAGGACTTTAATTTCTAATTGTATAAAACTCGCGTATCAAACACGAAAAAATACGAAGTGTAAAATTTTGAATTAAATCTGTTGGTTTTAAATGGGTCAAAATCTAACGGAGTCGATTACATACAAGCATACGGGTGAAACTAACACTAATCTAACTTGAGCCAGAAAAAAAATATACACATTTACAAAGTTATTATTTAAACAGAGGAGTTAAATACAGAAAAATCGAATATTGCTAACAAATAGTAAACCCTCAGATATTATAAAACTAATAGATTAAAGTAAAATAGAAGCAATTTCCAGCCGTAGAGGGTAACTAAGAATATTCAGCACAATTTAGTAAGGTTCATCATTATTGATGCGAAAAGGAGAAGGTTCTAGATTGGACTGCAGTTTTTGTTTCGAGTTTGTTATATCAGAACTCTCGGCAGGGTGAACCGATTTTGATGATCCTTTTTTTTTTAATTTAATGCCTCTTATGTGGTCTTATTTGGCTTAGGTGTGACCAATTAGTTTTTTTTATATTATATAAGACACAAACAAACAAACACACGAACGCACTTTCTAATAACTAATACAAGGTAGGTAAGCTAGCTGCGATAAACTATTCACTGTTAAAAATTTATCATCTATCCTAATATTATAAAGCTGAAGATATTGTTTGATTGAATGCACTAATCTAAGGAACTTCAAACGAAAAACCTCTTTAGCTTATTTTTAGTATAAAATCTGTCATGACCCGATGTATGGATTGTATGTATATAGCTTAGTATATTTTATTAAATATCCGTATCTCCGGAACGAGGTCCGCTAATGGACTGCGGTGTTCTTTATGAATGATGCTTTTAAAATGTGGGCGGTCTATTATCTGGAATAATATCTATATTGTACACCTTAATTAAATAGCAATCCGCTGGTCTTTATATCCACTGGATACGCGGTCAGTGGTTAGAGGCTATCTTTAATATGAAGCTAAAAATGAATATGGCAATTCCCAAAAAGTGGTTAATAACAAAATAAAATGGAATATTTAAAAAATTTTAAAGCATGTAAATTAAATTAACGGTTAACGGTTGTCTGGTAGAGATGGCTTATAGCCATAAGGCCGCCATTTGCATACTAGTTTTAAGTTGCTTTTGTTAAGATTATCTCTGTTTTATATTTTGTAAGATTAAATAAATAAATTCAAATTTAAAAATCCCTGCTTCGTTTTGACGGCCATCGTGGGTTTGAAATTTATCATAGCATTCTGTTACTCAAGCCCTTTCATTTGATACGCATATTGAGGGAGTTGTGAAAATATATTCGTTCCGCCATTTTGTGCAAGCGACTATCTTTTTACTTTTTACGGTTCCACGCACACACAACAGAGACACGTCAAACTTTCACACACCCGATTTGCGTAAAGGTTATATGTTTCAAAACATCTTCGAACTAAACTTTAAGGATCCCGTCATTACAAATTCTTTTGGCTTGGTTTTTATCAAACCTATTACGTTTCATGCAATGAAGCAGCGAACCGACAAGCAATTAAAATGTATATCCAGTTACACGTGTAGCATTTTAATAAAAAGTTAATCGAGATCTTAAATACATACACGTAGTTGGATTCGCTGCAAACATATTGAGAACAACTTTTGTATTCACCGTGAAATGGCATTTCTAAGGCGTCGTATATTTCTATGGAAACGGCATTTTCATATACTGTCAAAGTTGCGAGCATACGGCCAATTGCGAGGGATTCTATTCGTTCTGGAAGTGATACATGTGTCTATTTTCTGTGGATATTACTTTAAATTGCTTATATTTTGAGATTGTTATATAAAAAACAATACCACACTCTTAGTGTAAAATTAGACCAAATGTAATCGGGACCACATAGCAAGTAACAGCTTTTGAATATAAAAAGAATCATTAAAATCTATGCACCGAGTACAAAGATATGAGGTAATAACAAAAAATATAATCGAATTGAGAACCTACTTTTTATGAAGTAGATTAAAATATTTATGAATAGAAGATCGCGCGAAATGAAATTAAGCTTCCTGAAAAATATTGTTACATCATTAAAGTTGAATGGAAAATCACCGTACACCTGTAATAGACAGACAGACAGACTAAAAGTATTCTTTTTCTGCTTTCTTCGAAATCAACGGTAGAAAGAAATTTGTTATAAATCTTAAAAGAAAATATCTTTTCATATCGTATAAATTAGACTTGGGAACGCAGAACGCTCATACAAGATTACATTTAATATTCCGTTTCAAATCATTTTAAGGGCTTAGAAGTTCTGACAGTTTAATAAATATTATATAAGTTTTATAAAATAGAGTGTGGACCAGCTGTTAGTGACGTCACCACATTGTTCGGGAATAAGATATAGAAACTTATTTCAGTAAAATTGGTTTTATTTTAAGAGTCGGTTCTTAAGAAGATATTAATATGTTGTGTTTACTTTGAAGTTCGGCACGAATTGAGCCAGCGCGCACCGGGGGAAGGTACCACACTCCCACAGAAGATCGGTGTGGACTCACAGAAGATAGCACTAGCATGCTACTGTGTTTCCTTCGGCGAAGAAACCCGTATCATAATCCTCATCCTTCCCAGTCCGAAAACGAAATGCATAAAAAAATATTAAAGAATTGTAATAGGTCGTTTTCCATGAATTCTAATATTTACTAAAATTTAAGATTTATCAATAAATGTTACAGTAACATTTATATCAAATGTCAGCTGTGTATATATTAATTATTTATACGAAAATATATTATGAAATTATCATTGCAAGCTGTACTAATCCTCTAATTAGTTATAGGAATAATGAGAAAAATATAAAATTCGTTCAACAGTAATTTCATAGTGGGTTTTGAACCCAAATGCTCTAACTCTAGTAAAATATGGCAATACACCATTATATATATCATCGTCAATATTAACTAAAACTTTTCTTATCTAACAAACAAACCCAAGCACAAAGTTATCAGACAGTTCTAGATACGTCAAATGCAGACTTCAGCTTTTTTATGTCTGGATAAGTTAAACCTTTGTCGGCTACGCTTTCAAGGTGTGCTTAAAGCTTTGACTTACACGAGTTAAAATATGATTTGAGTTTCTTTTTTTTCCTATTTATTCACAATATAGCTTGTAAATTTTGAGTGTGGTAGTCGAGCACGATTCGGCACGAATCGGCACGAATTGGGTCAGCCCACAACGGGGATAGATACCACATTAAGAAATATGTGAAACAGTAGCATGCAACTGAGTTTCATTTGGTGAATAGAAGTGCAGCTGGCTTGTATTCTTTTCCTCACCCTTTCCAGTCCATTGCTTTATTAATCCTTTCCTTATCCTTTACCCCTTAAAATCGGATAATGTCATTGCAGCGACTTAAACGACAAATATTCCTGGGAGTTTGTGATCGCTTACCATCAGGCGAACCACCAGCTCAGTTGGCCGCTGTGACCTAAACATAACTATGTATTTATGCCTGTAATAGAATTTAGAGTTGCTAAGTCCTTTGTTTTAAATTTCCTTTATAAACGGTGAATTAATTTGGAAATGTAAAAATGAAAAACATTTCGTAATTCTTTAACCGACAGTATTGTCGGAAGCAATATTTTAGGCTTAGAATGTTAAGAGCTTATTTGAAAATAAAAGTTGTCCTCAAATTTATAGGAAAAGAAAATCTTCCACTGACTTTGCGCTAAAATAATAACATTTCTATTTGCTTTTTATTCAAAAAGAAAATTGAAAATATAACTAAGAATAATTAACACGCTTTAACTAGAATAATTTAATATTTAGCCTAGTATCAACTAGATTGGCTCAATTTCATTATAGAGTATACCTATATGTAAGGAAGTTATTGTATCCTGGCGATCCTAATCAGGATAATAAGATAAACTTATGAAATTATTGTATTGTCACCGATAATTGGTAAGTGTACAATATTGGAATTAAGTAAGTTAAGACTCAATTTTGATCTACTTTGAACGCAAAGTGGTTCAAAATCGAGTCTAAGGAATCGGTTACATACAAACATACAAGTGAAGCTAGTAAACACGTGTTAAAAACGTGCCTGTATTGAGTAGGCATAAACCGGCCAAGTGCGGATTGTCTCGAATGTCGACGGCCGTAAGTAGTTATATTTTTATATTTCGTTGGCTTACAAGTTTGAGTTTTTAGAACCTTTAAGATAAGACAGGCTCAATGTCAACTTGACATCTTAAGCCATTGTGCGGAAAAGGTCTTGTCAATCGGACAGACGGACAACGAAGTGATTCTATAAGGGTACCATGTTTTCTTTCTTTTGGAGTTATGGAAAATGCAAAAAGTATTCACTGGAAATTTAATACACATAACCTATAATCTTACCAATAAGTTGAGCCGTCTTCGAAAAGTCAAAATAAATACAACATTTAATTTAAACCTCTAAATTCGACTTGAACTTGTTTTTCTTTAAATACGATTTAATTATTCGTTAAAACTTATAAGAAGATGCTTTTAAAGATTCGTTCGCAATACATCTAAATAGTTATGGCTGATGACATTTATAAAATCCTTGTTCTAGAAACATCGAGATCACGTGTCTAAATGGAAATTTCGATGTCAAACGTCACACTGAATTCTTTCTCCATTTAACCTTCTGATATTTTTGGCCCGTCGTGCACAATGAAAGGGTTAAATCGGACCGTTTATCCCGTAATATGCGTTATTTGAAACGAAATACGCGATTTCAATCTTGATTGACAAAGGGAAATATCGTATTTAATCTACGTAATCTACTGAGAGAGGCAAAAATATTCCACTTGTCCTTATTGGAGGATAAGTAAGAGTATTTGTGTTAATAATTTCAATTTCAATGTGGAAGTCGAGCATTCTTCGCCACGAATTCGGCCAGTTGGCACCGGGGAAGTAGGTAACACATCCTCATAGAAAACTTCATGAAATAGTAATATGCTACTGTGTTTCGAAGGGCGAATGGGGAAGCCGGAGGCCCGTTTCCTTTTCCTCACCCTTCTTTTCAGTCGTTAATCCTTTCTTCATCCCTTCCCCCCTTAAAAGTGCCTTCGCAGAGGCTCTACCTCTCCGAATGTTCATGGGCAGTGGCGATCGTTTACCATCAGGCGAACCAGCAGCTCTGTTGCCCACTCATGTCGTAAAAAAAAATTGCACTAATAGTGGGGAAATATATCCTACTTAATATTATAAATGTGAACGTTTGTGAGGATGTGTATGTGTTTGTTGCTCTTTCACGCAAAAACTGCTGAACCGATTGCAATGAAATTTGGTACGTAGACAGCTGGACAACTGGAATAACATATAGGCAACTTTTATCCCGATATTCCTGCGGGATACGGACTCACGCGGGTGAAACCGTGGGGCGCAGCTAGTTTTTGATAAATAAAGTGAGGTAAAATAATAAAAGCAAGTAGATATCGCTTTTTTCACCGCTAAAATTCTTATAAATAACTTCCTATTGTGCTACTTTTCAGAATTTTCGATACCAAGTGGAAATGACTTTCTGGAATGGTAGATATAAAATAACTAAAGAACCATATATATACGCTTGGGTGAATATTTTAGGAATTGTGTACATTTTGCTCAATAAATTTATACAAAATCGTTTAAGAACCGCATGTGTTGGATGTTACTCGTCTTTAACATGTTTGATCATTAAAAAAGTATAGGAAAGAACATCAAAGATTCTCGGAAGATGCAACTTTTAACAGCAGTAGGTAAAACTGTAATAAAACAAGAAAAATACTCGGGCTCCGTTGAATGTGTTTTGTGAACAGCCATTCTCTCTCAGTCCCTTGGACTTTGAAAATGACGTCTTTTTAATAGTTCTAATGTTGGCAGCGTTTGCGAGGAATAACTAGTATTTTGTATTTGAAAGAGATTTGCGTTTAAATGTTTTTCGTTGAAACGTTAGGAATAAATAGTGCAGCTCTGTTTTTGGCGCAGTAATTGAAAGAGGGATCACAATTATTTATTTTGCTAGTGAAAGGTTACATGTTTCTAATAAAATAAGATCTCATGTGATGAAGACATAATTATAGGGTAACTTACACAGCTAGTATACCATAAATACATAGATAATTTTGGTTTTTTTTTCCAAATTGTTCCCGTTCCTCTGGGATTTCCGGGATAAACAATCTCAAATTAAGTTTGATTTATTATGTCAAATTATCTCTGTAACAAATTTTATTCATATCGGTATATCAGTCAGAAGTGACGTGAAGTAGAGACAGACAGACACTTTCATTAGCAGAGATTAAAATTATTATTAAAGCTATTCAGTGTAAGTAATATAAAAGTTAGGTCTCCTACCTCTTTTACCTTACTTTTATAAGTGACTCGACGATTTCTGGCAAGATCTATCAGAACGTGTGTAGCGAATTTTACAATCTATTCAAGTGGCACAAACACGACGCCTTCCGAATTTGATATAGCAGAAAATAACGTGGAAACTTCATACTTCCCTTATAAACGTATGCATATTTTCTATACAAATTTACATGAAATCTATTTCTCTATGTTTGAGTTAAAAACAGTCGATATGTAAAATATATACATGAGACGCTAGCTGCCCGCCCCGGCTCCACCCGGGTAATCGTGTTTTCGAATTCCCAAATTATTATAAGCTTTTATCTTAATCTAAGTGAAGGCAAAAACAAAATTATTAAAACAAAGCCAGACAAATCTGATGAAGCAAAATTCATTAAAACCCATTCAGACGGTCTGGAGTTATAAGAATGTAGCTAACACGAATCATGTATCTTATGTAGGTTCATAGCACACATTGGTAATTTTCTTGTATAACTCTTTAATTCAATATGTCTATAGTACAGAGATTTCTTCACAAAACTGCCAGACCTCGACAAGTCGAGTGTAGAGCGCTATTTCAGACCCTTCGCGCCATGAGGCGTGAGATGGCTATGAATGAATGAAATGAAATATAATGAGTTCATTTTTATTGATAATGTTCAATCGCTCACACAATGCCTTGCGCTAAAAAGCAGTGGTGGCTCAGTGGTGAGTCGGGGTTCGAGACCGGGCGAGCGTGCAGGAAATAAATTGATTTTTCAATTTATCTGCACATGTGGATAACATCACCACTGCTTAAAACGGTGAAGGAAAACATCGTGAAGAAACCGGCATGTCCAAGAAGCAAAAGTTCGACGACATGTGACATCTGCCAACCCGCATTTGGCCAGCTTGGTGGATTATGGCCTGAACCCTCATAGGAGGCCTGTGTCCCAGCAGTGGGAACATATATGTGCTGATGATGATATAGTTTTTTGGATTCATAGTAGAGAATGCATTGCGCATTCCCCGCTACGGCCGAGGCCCTGGATTGTAGTGTATTCATACTGCATAGAAGCAGTTTCTAGACTAAAGTCCTCGGATTGAATACATATATTCCGTCGCACCGCTATGCCGACAACGTCGCTCTGTGCTCGCTATGAGTGTACAGATATATATGTATGGAATGTCGGTTATTTGGAACCGCTATGGTTAACCCGTCTGTGGCAACCCTCGGTCCAGTGTTGGTAACAGAGCCTGTTTATTTTACTATTGTGTAAGATGTATGCTGTGGAAAATGACCCCGAAGATCTGATTCTTTTTTATATCAGAAAGCACTACGATTCTCCTGGTAAGTTTAGTGCCATAGACTTCCGTAGCGGTAAAAGAAATGGGAAGAAAAAAGAAGGAAAACAAATTTCTTGGATATTTAATCAACATATATTGTATGATACGTGAGTCAGGGGGATAGTTTTACGATGTGACTAGATAATACCTCTACCAATCTAACTAGTCTTAAAAGCAAGAATTTCTTTAGTAGCTCAGTTTTATTCTGTTAAATAAGCTACATCACTGCAAGCATCATTAAATTCCGTTGATCATCAAAATGAACACTTTACGCGTGACAGAGTCACAAACATACAAAAATCCATGCTCACAATCTTTCGCATAAATATATTCTGCTTATAATTTTTTCTCTTTACTAAATACTTTTTTAAACAAATTAACGCATCGAAACAGTTTTACATTTCTTCTTTGTTTTTTTATAAAAACTCTTATCAAAACTGATGAAGTGATTTCATATCCAGGTGTCCCCAATTTAAAGAGGAGCAAAATCTTTTCCTCTTTGAGGATGCTCGAAAAGCTTCAGTAATAAAGGCATAAATCCCCTTTTAGTGCTAAACTTTACGACACTTGATCCTTTCTTATGTTTACAACTTGGTCTTAAAGCAAATATTTATAGGTCTTTATCTCTAGTCTAGATTCTTGAGCGGTATTGATTGAACGTAACCATTTTTATATTTATCGCCAATACAAATTACGTTGCCTTTATTTTTATTAAGCATAAACAAGTACTTATTTATTTTATGAGGCACACTTAATGATTTATTTATTTAGTTACTTCATTGCGTTATATTAACTAGATAATGTGCGCGGCGTTGCTTGCATCGACACGGAATTGAATCCTTGCATTCGAAATAAATATGTAATATCAATGTTTAATGGTTCAATGAATTTTGTAGTGTATGTTAAATACATTTTCAATGACATAGATAATGTGGCTTTCAATAGAAAATACAAATATTTAAAGAAATATTTTCATTTTAAAATTAATTCCAAATTGGTTAATAAAATAGCATACATATAAATAACGTGATTATAATGAATTATTGGGGTCACAAGAGCTAATAATAGAAACGTTAAGAGGTATGTTTGTGTTTATGTTTTAAATACTCTATCAAATAAGCGTATAAACATAATTAGCCTATACATGTTCCCACTGCTGGGACACAAGACATCCATCCAGGATTGGCAGATGTCACATACTGACTATATTTTCCTTCGCCCTTTTGAAATAGACATATTTCTGAAGCATATCATACAATTTTGTGTCTTTTTTTGTTAGGGATCATATATTTTAAGGTATTAAATTATATAATTATTAAACTCTTGTAGTTCCTTACATTGCCATAACTTCATCAATCTAAATTTTTTTCACGTTATTTCATCTTCAGCATTCGCACCTAATTTAAAACAAATTATACAGAATAAATCTCTATACGAATAAAACATACTGTAAAATATTAGAATGATTAAAATAATTAACATAACCCATATATTATGGATTACAATGTAATATTTATTGCAGTATTTCGAAGCAAGTAAGCGTATAGTTTATTAGTCTACCAGACTAACACCCTCCGTATTTAGTGCTTTAACTTTATATTTAGTGCTCACTCTCATTTTATATTCTCATAGAAAAAGCAGATGCAAATAAAAATACACACAAACCTTATTTTAAATGTATTTACTTCAAACATTGTTGGGTTCTTTTAGAAACGAATAACTGAAATTTTGCATTATTAATGATATTTTTGTTTATTGAATTTTTTAACTTTTTATCTCCGATCTCATAAAATCTCCTCAGCAATCGTTTCTTTATCCCATACCTTTAAAGTCAGCAATACATTTGTAGTGGCGCAAGGTCTTTGAAAATGGCCTTACGTTTCTGCAAATCTTTATGGGCGGTGGTAACGCTTACCATAAGGCGACCCACCAACTCCTTTACCGACTATGACATAAAAAAACCAACGCATGACGGCCAATACAGACATTATTTTATACCCTACAGACTAGGAGGCATAAAAATTAACAGTTGTATTCGTACTAAATGCATCGTAATCAAAACATTTTCTATAACAATTTTCGTGGAAAACATTTTCCTTGTAAGATAAATTCTATAAGATCTAAAACAGCTCTCAGATACGTCCAATATTTCCTTTTAATGTTCCCGATGTAATTAGGGATGTCCACACGCTATCGATGAAAGTCGCCGAATTGAAAGTATAGACCAATTTCCTTTCACGGAAAATTGATCTTTTGTTACACATTGATTACGAATTATGTGGCTCTGGTTGCGATTTGATAAGAAAACATAATGTGATAAATAAGAGAATCTTAACTAGCTAAAGCGACTATTCGAATAACAAGACGTATTAAAAACAATATTATACGTAAAGAGCCGTTAGTCTTAATCATAGCCATGGAGATTTCATACAACTAGCCGAACCGGCAAACGTTTGCTGCCTTATCATTTAGGGCTATGAAAACATAGATGTTAGCCGATTCTCAGTCCTACCCTAGACCTACAAAACCTTTCATAAAACAGGTCCAGTTATTTTGGAGGACTTTTCAACAAACATCGCGACATATTTATTATTTGTCGCGATATATTTAATATGTTTCTCAAACCATTTATACGAAACATGTAACTAAATCAATTCATGAATATCCGAGGCTGTGATACCTACACAATATTATTAAGTGATAAACAAATTAAGGTTGTGTTAGCTGCTAGAAGATAGTTTAATTTATTGCACACGTTACGAACAGGTATTAAATAATTTCCTTTTTCCTCGATACTCGTGGTGAATTGATACATGTTTATGACACATGCGATTTATCGATAAAATACATTTCGCTCATCCCTATTTATAATCCCAGCTTATGGGATACGTATCTGCGTATTTGTCATTGGTTTTACAGTTTTATTGTGTTACGAAGAAGTGTTACGGAATGTTCATTTTATTGAATCTCATCTCATTAAAAGCAATCATATTTAACCAGATTGTAATTTATTTAAAAAAAGTTACAATTTTGAAGTGAAACTT
Organism: Zerene cesonia; assembly: GCF_012273895.1. NCBI lineage: Eukaryota > Metazoa > Arthropoda > Insecta > Lepidoptera > Pieridae > Zerene > Zerene cesonia. The sequence goes on along the minus strand of NC_052117.1, from coordinate 631,696 downwards.
CTTTAGAATCGTTGTGATTTCAAACCTGATACAACGGAAAAAACGACAGATAAGAGACAAATACAAAAATGTGTAGAATGAAGCCGGCAAAGAATGAGACAGAAATATACATACTATTTTAGTCAATCTTTTGTCGATTTACTGAAGTTTCATCTATCGTGTCTCGCGCACACACACCTTTTTTAATTTCTGTTCCTTGCCTGAAATTTTAAAAACTACAACGTTAAGTTAATCGAATTGACGAAATGCATTCCTTTCCTGACTATCCAGGTCAGATGCTCATTTGCAATTCATTTTTATTAATCAGTATCTGTGTCCACAAACTTGAAAATAAAATATATACACCCGTAAATAGTACACGAGTAGACAACTGCGGCTTTTTAATCTGTACTTAAAGGAGTAACTAGTCAAAAGTTATATTATAAAGAGATTTTTTTTTTAATTTTAGCTCAAAAACTGTTTGACAGAAAAGAACAGAAAGTTATATTACAGATTACGTTACAGAGCAATATCTTCCATTTTCGTTTAGTTATAAAAACAGAGCAGGGACACTGGCAAAGGACAAGCAGCCAATAAATTGTAAAAGAATTATATCATATGGCTCTAAACCATCCGCTGTCCCAAGACCGATTTCCGACCGGCTAACATAACTCGGCATTATATGTACCACTATTACAGAGAAAGGAGAACGCTTATCGTTTTATCTTCCCGGTTTATCTATCAAGACTCTTCTAACTCCAATAAAAATATAATCTCACATCGGTCCGAGCAGTACATTTACCCGGGGCTAGGATATGCGACCTACTTTCCCGACTCCATGAGTAAAAAAATTACGAATTTCAACATTTTTTTTTTCATTAAACTCGCCGCCTTTGATGCGGTCTGACGAATTTAATTTTTACAGGCAATTTTGTGCTTTATTGTTTGTTTTCGTCCGTTCTGCAAGCCATTATTAAATGTGCTTACGTACGGGTGAGAATGGCTTAATGTAATTGGATAAAAGTAGTTATACTTCCGATGAAGACCTAAATATGAGGTGACAAAACATATACCTACATACCGGAGATTAACATTCTCAACATTCTTCAAACGTTTACGTTTCATATCTTGCTGTACTTGGTACACCATTAAATTGTTTAGAATTTTTTATTATAATCAATAGGATATATTATATAGTATAGAAACATGCAAACGAAGCCATGGATCCAAGCTAATACAATAAAATAATGTGATGCATCCGGTAAGTGTGTTAAAAAATATTTAAGAATCACACTGTTTTACGAAAATCCTTTCTTTACTTTATTATTAATCTTGCAATAAAAGATGCTAATTAAAAATTATTAATGAAATGTTCTCGAAAGCTTGAATCAAATTTCATTTTATCCACTCCGATGATAGATATAACGTATTGTACAAAAAATACTATAAAGTAAATAACGCTGTATTTTTCTCATTACATTTCATATTTTTTCATTTATGTTCAGATCCTCGATTGAATACGTTGAGATAAAAACTTGTTGAATTCAAATAATATGAAGTTCAATTCCACAAATTAAAAAATGTAATGATTTTACTATACAATAAATAACATAGGTGGGACGTTAATAGCAAATAATGATGCGCAGTTTCTTTCTACAGGAGGATGTAGGAGAAAACCACCTCTTCGAATCTAGTATCGAGTTACAAATAAAGAAGAGAATTAAAATCTAATAAAGCTATATATTTACTGTTAAAACCAGTTTCCCCACTTCTAGTTACGTATAAAAACGGCATTTAGTTGCAACTTGTACTAACAAAAACGTGTTGTAACGAAAAATAAGTTTTAACAGTAACGTGAAATGCTTAGACAATACTGTATTTATTAAATGCAAGGTTATTGGAAGTCATATTAGGGATTGATTTCTCGTGTCGCATTTGAGTAGTCCTATATCGCTCTATCGAATCAGTTGCACTGAATCCTACTAATATAAATGCGAAAGTTTGTAAGGATGTGTGTTTTGTTGCTCTTTCACGCAAAAGCTACTGAACCGATTGCCATGAAATTTGGTACGTAGACAGCTGGACAACTGGAATAACATATAGGCAATTTTCTTCCCGATATTCCTACAGGATACGGACTTCCGCGGGTGAAACCGTGGGACGCAGCTAGTCTTAATATATATCATTCAAAGGTGACTAACTGACATAGCGATGAGTTAGCGTAAAGCCTAAACCACTGGACAGATCGCGCTGAAATTTGGCAGGCAGATTATAACATAGGCATCCGCTAAGAAAGGATTTTGATAAATTCTGTCCCCATGGGGATGAAAGTTTGTACCATGATAATTTATTTTGTACAAGCGTGTGAAGCTACGGGCAACAGTTAGTGTATCAATCAATCAGTGAATTTGAGTCCTAATAATATCTATTCATAAAACAATTTCTAACATAATTATTAATGTATATGTACATACAACTTTAGTAAATAAAAAAAGAAACTTTAATTACAGCTTTTTTTTAAAGGAACTTATTACGAGTAAAAGCGTTGTTTGCACAATTCCAACAGAACTCGAATGTGTGCATTAAATCTACATTCAAAAGAGCTTGTTTACTTGAAAATGAAACGTATTTCGTTTCACATTAATTTTAAACATCTGTTGAGCAACTGTTGGTCAACAATGTTGTTGGAAACTGTTTTAGTATTGACGGATGAGAATATGTGCTATCTCTTACTCTCTAGTTCCACCAACATATCTTTCTAATGGCGAAAAATAGAACTAGAGATGTTGATTTTTACTTAATATTTGTTATTGTTGACTTCTTCAAGTATTATGTGTGTTTTATTTAGTAAGAGACTACATTGTAATTATTAATTATGTGAAAGCTGTTGAAACTGATGCCCGGAATATTACTATAAAGGTTATACTGAAGGTAAGGTGATGATATCCATTATTTCAGAGATAAGTTGGTGGTACTGTACGTTCTGTTACACGCAGTGTTGTCAGCACCATGTAGACATAAACTCCCCAATATAAATCAACTCTGTTGCCAGATAAATGTTTACCACGAATACAGGGCTTTATAGAAATGTTTGCATCGAAGGTTAATCGAAATAAATTGACCGGTTTAATACTCAATTCAGCTTTATAATTTCAGGATTGCGAAATTTCAAAATTCATAATCTCCGAACAAAAGTATTTAATTTTTAAACGCGAATCAAACAAACCATTATACGAAACCCAATTACGACTTAAACTTTTCAAATATTCGCGAAATACATAATAATGAGAAAAATGACTACACAAAAGCGATGTGGCGATACAAACTTGTGTTTTAAGGTCAAGAATGGAAGGTAGGTTTTCGTTTGCGCTATTGTGGTACCTACGTGGAGCAAGGAGGTCAAAGTTGAATTGAAAATTGTTTACAAACTATTTGACAGTTAATTATAGGATTGTTAAGAGTTTATTAGTGGTTTATAACATTGTTGTAGTTTTAATGGAACATTTAAATTAAATTTGTTTTGTGGTATGGAAAGGGGAAGACAGTTAACACATTATTACTGATCCTGAAAGGTTTATAGATGTGCTGAGGTTGTTGTAGACGAATACCGACCCGTGGCCCTTTCGCTAAAGCGACTCAATGGTGGAGATTTAGTTGGTTGGAATACGACAACATAGAAAATAAAATGTTGCTAATATTTTATTACGATATTTACATTTTTTAGTTACAGTTTTCATATAAGTTTTTCATAACATTAGTTAAGATTTATTGCATCTAACACTGCTTAAAACTTTTCGCGAAACACACATCACAAGTCTAATCTATAAGCTCATCTGTTTCTAACACCCCTGTAAATTACTATACTTAATAAATTGCTGTTAATATTTCCAAATATATCTTTATATGAGTTATCCTTCTTTACTACTTCATTTTATTTACTTCAACTTCGCCTAGATTACATATTTTTTAATATAGCATCACTCAAAGCAACCATCAATAATAACATTTTATAAAACCTCCCAACTCCCAAGACCACATCTTTAAATTGAATTTCGCTAACACTTTAAGGCGTTAAAAATTCCTCGGAATACCAAGTTGTGATAAATGACGGTAGTTCGCAAAGTACAGGCTATGGAATGATCGTGGAAACGAGAGCGCCGCAAAAAATATAACTTTCATTGATCTTTTCCGTCCGGTGTTGGAGAGCGGCCAAGATAATGAATTGGGACTTCTAGAGCTAGATATCCTAGGCTTTATGATTACAGATGCCCTTACAAATGTGAGTTATTTCTTTGTCGAGGCCGTGTATAAGTAATCGCGACTTGCGCAAGGGTATATGCTTCTAGTATAGATATGTATGGTCGAGGTATGTATTTTTTTTTGAGTTTTCATATACATACCTATATCACAAATTATATTATACTATACTATCTTTAATATATAAAATTCTCGTGTCACAGTTTTCGTTGCCAAACTCCTCCGAAACGGCTGGACCGATTCCTCTGAAATTTGGTAAGCATATTGGGTAGGTCTGAGAATCGGCCAACATCTATTTTTTATCCCGATATTCCTACGGGATACGGACTTACGCGGGTGAAACCGCGGGGCGCAGCTAGTTACCTATATGTTTTTAAGACATTAAATATCTATAGTATTCACGTATGTTTAGTTCCTATCGTTTAGTTGATGAGACAGAGTGAAATGTGCATACTTTATTTTACTTACTATCGCTTCGTCCTTGATATTAATATATCAGTGCGTATTATTCACCCAAAACGTATAAATAAATGAAACGTCCTGTTATATAAACAAGCATAAGAAAAACCTACTATGATATTATATTACTAATATTATAAATGCGAAAGTTTGTAAGGATGTGTGTGTGTTTGTTGCTCTTTCACGCAAAAACTACTAAACCGATTACAATGAAATTTGGTACGTAGACAGCTGGACAACTGGAATAACATATAGGCAACTTTTTATCCCCGGATACGGACTTACGCGGTTGAAACTGCGGGGCGCAGCTAGTCTCATATAAAGGTTGCCTGGTAGAAATGGCTTTTACTCACAAGGTCGTCATTTGTGCATTAATTTCAAGGTGCATTTTCATATCATTTGTCCTTTTGTTTTTTATGTGCAATAAATAATAAATAAATATGTATCCGTATACACTACACATACAGAACCACTGCAATTTAAATTCTATTTCCTTTAAAAACACATCTTACCAATGTCACGTCATTCCAAACCAAATTGGTCATCAGTTTGATAGATAGCTGCTATATCCCAGCTATCTATTTCAACTTAAAAGTTCCCATTTCCGACCCCTTTTATACCTAACCTAAAGAAAAGTTTAAAATAGAAACAAAATGAGAGATAACATTATATTTGACATTGATTTCATGTGGACACTGGTTTAATATTTATAAAAAGAATTTATTACATATCTTATTATTTTTTTATATTACATTTCCTCAGTATTTTTGTGTCATTTGCATTATTTATTAATTCCTGTATGTATTCTTAAATCGACACCGTCAAAGTTTATTTCCTCATAGTATGTTTAACTTTTATACTCACAACAATGCCAGTGAAGATACGGGATAGTATAATATTATCTGTGGTATTAACCTTACAGAGCTGAAATATTCGGTACAAATGATTATCAATTCTAATATTTATATTATAATTTTTGCTTTGTTCAAATTCCACGTACATTTAATTTTAAACATATACAACCTCTTCATGCCTCTGCTGAAATTATTTTAGAAAAGTATCCACTGAAATCATGTTACTTTTAAAATATATAAAAATACAGTCGATTAGGGACGAACCGGTTGAATTTTCGTGGTCATTGCAAAATTTATAGACGCATTTAAAGCTCCGCAGAGACTCCAAGTTTTAATTAGTGCCACAGTTTCAATATATTGGATTTTATACTGGACTTTCGAAGTATCCAAGCTTGGCTATCGCCTTTATAGAGTGAAAATATTATAACACTGCTACTTTCTCTATATACGATAATAATAATAATTTTTGAACATTTTACTTTATTTTTTATTTGCTCTAATGTTGAAGATTTGTAATTTTTTTTAACCGAAATTGCTGTATCGAATAAACTCTTAAACTTTTTTATCGTTTAAATCAAAATCGAATTAGTAATATACCGTCCAGTCGGATTTACGATACTTAGACTTTCGTACAGAAAATCCATCTTTAAAAACTGTGCGTTATAACATTTTATTTATATATATGGGAAAGTTCGAATCTCTATTACCGTAAAAATTAAATATATTATTAATAACTGCCCTAAAAATTAAATATAAAAAATACATATAAAGGTACATAATTTACACTTGCAAAAATTGTAGTGAAATAACAATAATGTCTACAAAAGCATAAAACTAAATCGTTTACCATAAAGTTTAACAAACACCCATTCCGTAGATACCCATATCACGCTAAACTGTCTATTTGAATGAATACAGAATGTGTCTGTTAACTTGTCAATTACATTTATTTATCTACTTTTAACCGACTTCTAACAACGAGGAACTATTTATGCCAAGCTGATGTGAATACATTTAAATTTACGTTGGCAATTGAGCTGGTGGTCCGACTAATGGTAAGCGATCACCACCGCCCATGAACATTCGTAAAGATAGTGTCTCAGCGATTGCGTTGCCCACTTTCAAAGGAAGAGGAAAAAATTGACGAAGGAAATAAAAGGATGAACTGGGTTGGGTGAGAAAAAGGTTCCACCATTCATTGAAAGAAACACAGTAGCATGTCACTATTTGACGGCGATCTGGTGTGACGGTGTGCATTTTCCCGGTGCGAGCTGGCCCAATTCGCGAAGCATGCTCGACTCCCACACTCAAAAAAGGTTTTTGAAGTGAAACTTCTTTAGAATCGTTGTGATTTCAAACCTGATGCAACAGAAAAACGACAGGTAAGAGATACAAATACAAAAATGTGTATAATGAAGCCGGCGAAGAATGAGACAGAAATATACATACTATTTTATATTTTATAAATATTCATCTCATTCTTTTGTCGATTTACTGAAGTTTCACTTCTATCGTGTGTGAATTGCACACACACCTTTTTTTGTGTTTATAATTATTCCTCATACAATGAGACTATACACAACGCGGACATTCTTAAGCAGAACATATTTTAAACGAAAAAAACTCAATAAAATCTACACCGGACGAGCAAGAGAAGTAAATAAAATAATAGTGAAACTTCCCCAAAACATAAATTGCTCATTCGCAAAATTTGTCGAAAGTTTCCGACAGAAATCCACTCGGACGTGCGTAGATCCGCCGCGCGAGACGAGGGAACTTATTGAGGCTAAATTATGGACTTTTTAAATAAATAAGTCAGCCTGAATCGACCTTAATCCTGCCTGGAGGAGATAGCTGATGATCGGTCACCTTTTGTAGAGTATGTATATTGTATAATCATTGTTTTCATTCATTGCATGCATTGGTTTGTTAAAATCAATAATTATAAAACTCTTACTAATATTATAAACGAAAATGTGTGTTTGTTTGCCCTTCCTTCGCATTTGTTGTCGCACTAACAAATAAATAAATCTTCACTTATACGTATATCATATAGAGAAAACTTTTCTGAAAATCATCCAGCAGAAAGCTGCAGACATAACAAACAGAACGAAAACATTATTCCTGGGGTTAAATTTGACCCTTGCGGTCCGTTTTGACTCCCAATTGCCAGCGCGCAACGTTCCAATTATTTATACATAATATATTACGTTTCATCTGTACGTTACGAAATATTTAGTCAAATAAGTATTTGTTGCGAAATACATAAATAAGTAAATCATTTCTGCAATAACGGTTACCAACGTTCTTAGGGAGGGCGGTAGGTACCACTCCTGATTATATTATGAGATCAAACAACAATAAATTCCTGACAAACACACAAAAGAATCACGTCGATTGATTGTATAGTCACGGAGTTTTCGAGTGAGAAAAAAATACAGAGAAATCGAGAAACGCCTTCGTTTTTGGGAACGTCTGTTTAAAATATACATTATGTCATGTTTGTCTAATTGAATAAATAAATGATTGAGTATCAGGAAAATTATAATTCATTCTCGGCACAAAATAAGCGAAAAGTCGCATCGCTATAGCAATAATTGTATTAATTTGAATAATAATACCAAAGCGTTCGATATTTCAATAATGTCGTTTTGGCATATATTTCATCTTTCAAACAAAACGCTAAAACAATTTAAAATTATCATTTTTCTGTTTTAATATGAATATTCTTATTCTCTTATAAATCGTAATCAACATAACATGCTATTTGCCTATTATTATAGAAACAGCCGATTAGATAAGCTGATCTCAAGAGTAACACACATCCATGCATCCATCCACCCATATTTACAAACTTTTTAATCCATGAATGACGTCTTCTAATTTTATTAATCTATACTTATTTACATAATTCTAGACAGTAATCGACCAACAAAATAGTAATTACCTAGGTACGCTAGTAACTACGATCAGACCTAGTATCAAGCAATCTATCTACCTAACTCTAACCAAGGCCACACATTTCAGAGTGCTCACTGTACAATGCATTACAGTGAAACATTCGTACATAGGTCATCTAGATAAGGGCTCACACTTCAAACTCAGGCCAGGGACGAATTTTGACTTGAGGCCTCGCTGAACTAAAAAAATTTTTAACTATTTACTAACTAAGAGCCCGCTCTGAAAGAGATCGCTATCTAGCGATAAGATCGCCACTTGTTCCTGTTTTTCTTTTATTGTATGTTTTTTCTATATTTGTCTATCTTCTGCGTGTGCAATAAAGTAATAAATAAATAAATAAATAACTATTTTATAGGAAAACATCCTTACGAATATTATAAACTAGCTGCGTTAATGAGTTTATCTTTTAAATCTCAACGTTCCCGAGGGAATATTATATTGATAAGTAACCTTTGTTACGTCTTATTACATTGGCTATTGAAATTCTCATCATAATTAAACTGATTGTCTTAAATTATAAAAAATAACTGTTTGATATGGCATCCTTAGAAATAAATTCATGAGTATCATCATAGCAACAAACATAATTAATATAACATCATAAAATCCTACCTACAGATAAATTATTAAAAAAACAGTATTACCTTGTTTAGTATTATTTTATCTGTGACATTACTTATATAGACTATTGAACATACATAAAGACATAACAATCAATAATTAGAGCCCCTTAGTATTAAGGGCCCTTACGCCTAGTGCCTGATTCTAGGCATATAATCCAGACCGATACTATAAACCATACATACTAATTACATGCATTAATACTCGCTCTGTTTCTATGCCTTCCTATATCCGAAACAAATAATTCTCGTACTCTGTTTCTATGAAATAAGGTCCATAATTGTGTGGATTCGAGTTGCAATATTATAAATTTACAAGTCGTTAACGTCTTTGAATTTTGAGCAATGATAACTTACAGTTAGGCTGTAAAACCCATTAATAGGATTCTGAAAATAAATACAATGGCAATTCAAAAATCTTGTTTTTTATTTGAAATTACGTAATATTAACCATTTACCAGCAATTCAAGCAGCGAAGAGCAGAGAAGAGCAGACAAGAAACGCTGTAATTGATCTTTAAAAATCATTTCATTTCATTCATTAATAATGACGCCAAAGGTCTGTCCTGTGGTTCTTAAGCGACAACATTCCATGGGTAATCATCTTCTTATTCCGTATATTCATTACCGCCTATAGTAGACGTTGAATTAAACACTATTGAATTCTTTATTTTAAAATTTATAAAGTAACAAGCTGCGCCCCGCGGTTTCAGCTGCGTAAGTCCGTATTCTGTAGGAATATCGGGATAAAAAGTTGCCTCTATGTTATTCCAGTTGTCCAGCTGTCTACGTATCAAATTTTATTGCAATCTGTTCAGTAGTTTTTGCGTGAAAGAGCAACAAACACACACACAAATCCTTACAAACTTTCGCATTTATAATACTACCTAGTCTTGCCATAAATATTGTAATAAAGAAAAAAGAAAATTGTTAACTGCAAATAACATTTATTACT
>NC_052117.1:595036-620612 GCF_012273895.1 Zerene cesonia | reverse complement strand
GACAGATTCGAAATTCAAATGTAATATTTTTTTATAATTAAGTGTAACAGTATTTATGGCCAGACTAAGTATAGTAGGATATAGTAGGAAGTAGGATCATAACTTTCATTCACCACTATCTTTAACCATCGTGTAAGGAACTCTAGTGTAACAATTTCAACTCGCACTTGACCATTTTTTATAATATGCGGATTTTTGCACTGGAAAGTATTTTTGGATGAGCTGGGTCACTTAAGAGGCCAAAAATATTCACAGAAAACTTTAATATTTATATAATCTATTGTCCTTTATAAGCAAGAAAATACTGTCTTAATATTCTTAGTTATCTTGATTATGAACAAATATGTCCCATTATACAAGAATTTAACTCAAGATAAACAAAAAATGTTTAGAGAATAAAATGAAACGGTTTTGTGTAAAGTTTATCAACCGACACTAAATAACGTGTATTTATTTAGGTTCTCTGTATACTTGTCTTTTATTTAATGTATTTATATAGCTTAACCATAATTGCATGGGAAATATAAGATTTCAGTAAAAATAACAAAAAAAAAAGAATTATTGACGAATTAAATGTTAAAATTATTTTGCATACTTACGAGTAAAGTACCTGCTATTAAAGCCGTCAAATGTTTGGATTATTAGAACTCTAATAAACTACTAAGACGCAATATTGCTTGTTAAAACTTTACATATTAAAATTACGGTCTGGTCTATGGAGGCATTTCATTACTAAGGAAAAGTAACAATATATGCTCGAATAAAATCTAATGAGAATTCAGCATTATAACGAGTTATCATGCAAGTCTTATTTGAAAATTTTTATTGAGGTAATAGGAAATTTAATAACTGACAGACGGAAATTTGGTTAATGATTATTCTTTTTTTGTATCTATTGCACATAGTATTCTGATAACAATTTTAATATTAAAAAATATATATATGGATGATAACTTAGCGTCCGTAACTTAGGACTGCTGGTAGCTGTCGCCGTGACAAAGGACTAGAGACTTCCTATCTCATGATCGATGCTTTTTTACTGTTTCTATTTTTTTGAAGGGAAACTTCTTTAGAATCGTTGTGATTTCAAACCTGATGCAACGGAAAAAACGACAGGTAAGAGACGCAAATACATAAATGTGTAGAATGAAACTGACAAAGAATGAGACAAAAATATACACACTATTTTATATTTTATATTTATTCATCTCATTCATTTGTCGATTTACTGAAGTTTCACTTCTATCGTGTGTGAATCGCACACACACCTTTTTTTTAAACACGCAAGTCAATTACACACATCATTTGCTAATTTGAATCAAGCATTACAATGTGAAAACTAAAATCCACGGTTATATTCTCTGAAGTGCAGAGCCAAATTGCAACTTCCAAAATCATACAGTTCATTGATCCCAACCAATAAGTGCTTCATCTTCAATCTTGTTCCCGCTAGCATTCCCAGATCATGTCGCGGGAAGCCATTGGAGGTCCACAAACATATCACAGTCGTATTTATTGAGTCGCACGTGAATATCCGATCAGGCACATATTTACACTGAATGTTTGATGTGAGCCCAGGTCAGCAGGTTTCAATAAAATTTATGGGTACTATTTATCGCCTCCGAGTTCCGATTTGGCCTGTGAATTTTCGTTTGTAACTTTAATACCGTTTGATATTGAAATTACGGTTCGATTCAACAGTCTTTATTCCGCAAGAGCTGGAACATGCTTCCTGAATTTATGTTCCCCAATGGGTACATCTGGGTGGTCTTCAAGAGCAGGGTTAACAGGTATCTTGTAGGCTTCAGCGCTTTCCATATTAGAAATGGAATAGCATCTTAGCTCCCTATCAGGCGATATCGTGGACAAGTGCTTCCCTATTGGCCAATAAAAAAGCAAATAACATTGTATATACCTAGTATACTGTGAAATGGAGCCAAGCGTGAGTTCTAATGAACATTTATTTTTATCATTCTTGTATAATGGCGTTTTAATTCGGCATAATTTAATGACTTAATAATAAACTATATTTTGACAGATATCAATATAACTATAATATATACTATAGCTATACTACGAGAAGAGTCGACAAGAAACTCAAGAAACTCATGCTAATTTTAAATAGTATTCATTACTGAGAAATCAATAAAAAATCTATTGATTGTGCCTACCACGCAAGCAGATTTAATAAGCTTTAAAAAAACATGTATTTAGACGAGCAACCTAATGACACGTCACTAGTCTAAAGCTTGAAACAAAATATAATGTTATCAAAGAAAACTTGCTATCTGGTCGTGTCGCAGATGCTTTGCTGGCATTATATAGCTCTTGTCTCGAAGACTCCAAGGTAAAGTTTGTTAAATATTAACGTAATTTGTTGATAATAATTTGATAAAATTTTATCAACATCGACATATTTTATGTATCTCTCATATGTTTATAAATTTTATGAAGATCAATAGTTTGGTTGAAGTCATGAATCTCAGGTACTGCTGGTTAGAATAAAAAAAATTTTTTTGTCATATACTCGGGGATGTTTCAATAAAATTACACCACGAGCAATAGGAGCAGAGGATCAGTTAGAGAGAAGAAAACAATTCATTTGCCATCACGTAAAATCTAAAGCAAAACATCAGTTATAAATACAAAATAGGGACTAGGAATATAACGTATACTAGAAATATGCTATAAATGTGTACATTTATAGCATACTAGCTGCGCCCCGCGGTTTCACCCGCGTAAGTCCGCATCCCGTAGGAATATCGGGATAAAAAATAGATGTTGGCCGATTCTCAGACCTACCCAATATGCTTACCAAATTTCAGAGGAATCGGTCAAGCCGTTTCGGAGGAGTATGGCAACGAAAACTGTGACACGAGAATTTTATATATATAGAGATATTGATAAATGCATTATCTTTCATTTGATATAGTAAACAAACACTATGTAAGTATATAAATTTATAATATTTCCCGTTCGATAATATGTAGAGAAAAGCTTAAATATTTATTACTAGCTGCGCTGCGGTTTCACCCGAGTAAGTCCGTATTCCGTTGGAATATCGGGATAAAAAGTTGCCTATATGTTATTCCATTTGTCCAACTATCTACGTACCAAATTTCATTGCAATCGGTTCAGTAGCTTTTGCATGAAAGAGTAACAAACACACACACACATCCTTACAAACTTTCGCATTTATAATATTAGTAGGATTAGTAGGATAAGAGCGGACGAAGCTGCGTGGATCATCTAGTATTAACAAGTAATGTAATCTTGCTAAGACATTTACAAATTAACACAGACATCTGGCGCTGTCGCGGTTAAGTGATGGAAGTAGCTGATGTCATTCAGACGACTTGCGGCTCGACTCCAGATGGAGTAATAGCCTAGATGCTGACAGCTAGATTGCCTAGGTCTCATGACGCATCACATCTGGATCTATTGCAAAATTTTGGCCTATGCTATATCGGTAGTGATGTAGTAGATATTATGTTTAGTAGGGAATGAAATGTATAACTATTCATAATTTTACGAGTATTCTATTTACTTACTCTGTAGTCATCTCTTCTATTCCACGAGGGCAGGAGATAATCAACTTAATGAAATAAAAAAGACAAATGGAAAATGTTGTTTTTTATTTTAGAATTTTCAATAGAGAATAACATTTTATAAAAACTCTTAATTCTAAAATTGCTTATATAATAACAACAAAACATGTTTATTTACTGAAAGGTAATTACAACAATCAGATTTTACCAGCAGTAATTTTAGTTATAAAATATATTTGTAACTGTTATATTATGTGTACAAAGTAACATTTTACTTGCAAGAATAGCAGATAGCTAATGTAAAATTTAGGACATCATGTAGTGTTTTCCATTCTTCAAAGTTCAAACGCTGACAAAGATGTTATAATAGTGGATATCGTAATGATGCTCTGTTATATATAGATATATAGAGATGATGTATTAATCGTTTAATTAAAAACAATAATAGTTTAGCACAGCCGTAAAGACATAAGATACTATAAGTTGGCGTTTTTAAATGTTAGATCATCATCATCATCAAACCATGAGGGTTCGGACCATAATCCACTACGTCCTCACATCCTCACGTCCACCACGATGTCACATGTCGTCGAACTTTTGATTCACGAACATACCAATTTCCTCACAATATTTTCCTTCACCGTGTCGAGCAGTGGTGATATAATCCACACGCGCAGATATTGAAAAATCAATTTATTTCCTGTACGCTCGCATGCTCTCGAATCCCCGACTAACCGATTTCAAGTCCGCGGTCCTCACCACTAAGACCCCTTTTTAAAATGTTAGATAGTATCACTTAAAGTATAATGTATTTACGGCTGTGTTGGTATACATACTTGTTACGTTTTACAAAGTTATTGTGTAATTTAACACAAAATTCATCTTGGAAGAACGCGCTGCAAACGTCGCTTTCCCCTACAATGTGTTGAAACTCGAGATTTTATTACGCGATTATGAAATATGGTTGTAAGATTTTCGCTTCCTTCTTAAGCAGGGTTTTGTTAACAAATTTTAATAAAAGCTCTTAAAAATATATTATAATTGTCTTTTTTCAAAGAGATTTATAGTAAATACAAAAAACGCAATGCAACACAACGTTAGAATATAAACGTCAATGTCAGATAAAGATATTTAACTGAAAATTTTATAACAATCCCTACTAAAATTAATTATTTGAAAGTAATAGTCTAGTGCTTTTGCCTGTCCGTCTCTTCATAACATCTAAACCGCTAAACCATTTGCATGTAATTTGGTAGAGAAATGTTTAGTGAGACCTGAGAAAGGAGTAAGGGTATTTATACCCAGAACTTCCACGGCGACGATACGGTTAAAACGCCGGGGCTACCTATCATTTCATTTGACAAGCGAAAAAAGCCGCGGGCGGACTATAGCACCACATATACAACTACAACATACACAGTAAATAATCGATAGCGACGCTATAAAAACCTACGGAGAACTTACATAGTATATATGTTATGTTATAACATTTGGATACTATAAAAGCAAGCTACTCAGTACATGCTGCTATGATCAAACAGTTTCTGCCAACCTTATTGTAAATCCTTTACTTCCAATAATTCTGCTATCAGCTGTTCTTTTTTAAACGGAATTAGACATTTTGAAAATTAATTTTGAAAAATTAAACGGAAGAAGACATTTTGAAAGACAAACAAAAGTTTTAATGACAATAATTTTGTTTGTTTTAAGTTTTAATAATAATATGAGATTGCGTAGATATAGGTTTGTTTTTTGCATTGCTGTAAGTATGATTTGGACTAAAGAAATTGGAGGGTAAAAGCCACGTGAAGTGTTGTGTTAAGTGTTGATATCGAATTGAATAGATTAGGTATCTATGAAATTTAGGGAGACACGAACTTTTCTAATATGTTTGTGGAATTAAATCATCTTCTAAGCACTGATTACTATTCCTAGATAGACAGTTTGAAAATACATACATCTTAAACAAGATCTAGATATACCAAATCCCTTTTCCATTTTTATAAGACTACATGCAGCCATTCATCAAGCTTAACGTTCGAATCGGAACGTCAATTTATACAGAAAGTATAAATTTTTATAAGCCATAGATCACTGAGTTTGTCTTGTGAATCGATACAATTAAAGTTTTATAAACAAAATTCATATAACATTCTTGCATTTATACTTTTGTAAATCTACTTGGAAGATGTATGCATCAATAAATAGATGATATAAATGCCTGCCTATTACTATCGGATGAGCAAAATAAATAGTTTTCAGGGTTAAAAACTGGTCCTAGCTGGCTAACTACGGCCACTATGTGACTTAGCCAGACGAGCGTGCAAAACAAATAGATTTTTTTAATTTATCTTCTCAGTAGAACATCATAAAACATGATAAGAATCGGCATGCTCAAAAATTAAAAGTTCGGCGACATGACACTGCTAACTCGCATAGGATTAGTGGTGGATTCTTCCCTGAACCCTCATAGAAGACTAGTGTCCCAGTGTGAACAAATACGGGCGAAGATCTTTTTGTATAAATGACCTGCAGTCGTATGACTATGTGCGGATGAGATGTAGTCACGTATGGCGGGAAGGGTGCTGCTTCCATTAGTTCTTTTGCTTGCTTCCACTACACCCTATCTTCTAATGGGCTTGACGGCCGACAGTCTTGGCTGAGATGATGAAATTGAGGAATGGAGATTTTATGATAGTCCTTAATTTATTACCAAATTAAGGATATTATTTCTTGTTGTAACTAATACTATGAATAGTAATTACTCGTAATTACGAGAAACAATATTAGTTATTCTATTAAATCTCATATAGCATTCACAGAGAGGTACCTACATGATTAATTCCTTAATATTCAACAGATGTCGCAGTAATAACATTCTAGTTAATATAAAGTTACGAACTAATTTATTTTGTTTACAAAATGATTGATATTACATATGTAGAAGTTAATTTTTTATCATTTTACACTAAAAACTTGTTTTTAGGGTGTAGCACCCAAAAGTTCAGGGACCCTATTATTAAGACTGCTATCCGTTTGTCTGTCTGTCAGTCCATCCGTCCGTCTGGCTGTATTTCATAAACATGACTGTGTTATTTAGCCAAATGAAATTTTAGAGATGATGTATTTAGTTGCCACTATATGGTATGTTAAAAATCTAGGTAAAGCAACGTTTGGCACGGTCATCGTTTCGATGGGTGATCGATTTTTTACAGTTGCTCATTATTCTTAGTATCAATGAGTCTGACTCGCTCTTGACCGATTTATCATAAATACCTATGAACGAACGTAGACCCTAATGGGACCAAATGATTTTTTTTATCAAACACAAAAATAATCCCGTTTATTGGTCGAAAACCCGCAGAATTACTGAGTAACAAAATAAAAAATTACGTCCTTCGCGTTTAGGAATATCTTTTGAAAAAAAACGTTTATAATAACGACATGTAATACAATAACTGTAATCATCTTAAGTATAATTGATTCTCTAGTTATATACAATCTCTCATAAACTTGAGAACCGGTACCTCTTAAGTGTTACACGACCTAATCCGCTTATCCAGATAACTGTCTAGTGGTTATCGATTGCTGATCAAAGGGTACCAGGTTCAATGCTCGGGTCGGTCAAGTTATTGTAATATACAAGGTTCAATAGCAAAATAAACATAAGAAGTTTCAATTTAATTTTTAGTTTTATAGCATTGAAATGCTTTATAAATGAGAAATTTTAGGCACATGAAACCGAAAGAGTAGAAGAAATTCGATTACTGTGGCAGGATCACGGGTGGCCGAGAGGCTAGGCGTTGCTACGGTTAGGCAAGAAACGCAGGTTCGAATCCTGCCTCGTGATCAAATTTTTTCTATTCTTCAAAAATTTCTCATAAGAAGTTTCATTCAAAATAATAGAACCTCTTTCATCTTGCAGTGTTCCCAGACAGGTACGACTTAGGGACCTTCAAGAAGACAGCTTATTTCGATTTATAATTATTTGGGAAGCATTCGTACATTTGGAGAGGTATAAGGTCAATTGCAGACCTTTCGCCTCTACAAATGGATTGCCGACTTTAATTTGGGAAGGGATTAAGACAGGATTGACGAGAGGAATAAAGGAAGGGACTGTGAAGGGTAAGGAAAAGGATATAGGCCTAGTAGTTGTTTAGTTCTGACAACTTGAAAACATTTGATTTTTGTTTAAAATAATAATTTATCTATTTTCATTTCACGTTGCAACAAAGCAAATCTATATAATTTATTTAATAAGCAATTGATAAATCATAGATATTTTCAATATTCAATAGAATCAATATAGCTTAGGTTTATTATAAACATATTTCTAAGGTATCTACCACAGTTTTTTTCTAGAAAATGTTTCAATCATAATTGATTGACTTTATGTCTAACAAACTTATTGAGATTTGTATTTTTCGTGTGAAAAGAATATATTGTTAATTTTATGACATTTTCTTTCTTGCTTTCGGGGTTACTAACAGACATAACTTTAAAGAAATACACCCTTTTTATGCATTGTATAATATACTTTTTAGACGTTGATATATATATGCTGTAGGTATACCCACGTGGTATGTGGTCAAAGTAAATTCTCCTGGGATTGAGATAGTACACGTGGTAAAAAGTATTCTCTCTCGGGTAAGTATTGTTCTTTCTCGGATCTCAAATTCTATAAGTAGCAAATTTTGATTCAAATCAGTTCAGTAGTGTAGGCATGACGAACTAATAAAGTACTTTTGCATTTGCAATATTCATATATGTATTGTATATGCATATGGTATATGGAGTTTATGGAGTACCTATAGTATATGGAGAAATAAATCACAGATACGTATGTTTGTAAAGATGAATCGTTAACCATAACTTACGTGAATGAAACTAAACGCGAGTAAATCCACAAAAAGCGACTAGTACCAAACACATCCATTGTTCCATCGAAATTGCTGTTAATTGATTCACTGAATTAATTGGAGCTGGCTCCGACTAAATTAGGTTATGAGAAGAATGGGTCCTTTGATTAAATTATAATAGTCATTCGATTCGTGAGGAATATCTGTTGAGATTCGTGGAAAAATTTATAGATTCCTTCGATATGTACCTGTGAGATACAGTGCCTGACTACGGCTTATAACACGCTGAATAGTATTTTCTTTTGTTTGATATTACGTGAGTATTCATTTAGAATTGAAAGATTTTATCTATAGGCCATATCTCTCTGTGACCACGCTCGCTGTAAAGTGTTCGAAACATTGGTTTAAATAATATAATGAACAAATCGCGTTTAAAAACCGTTAAAAAGCCTTTGGATTTTCTAAACTGTTAACAGTAATGTTTCAAGTTTAATGTGAAATCGTTAACGTGATGCACCTACTTTGTTATAAATATCTATACGAAAAACTAATAAGGAAATTATTTACAAGAAAATAAGACATTTCTTTTTCTATGACAAGAACCAGAAAGCAATAAATAATTATAATATCACAAATGTAACTTCCTTACTTAATTAAGCTTCCCGCTCTCTCTCTGTATGTATGCTCAAATATTCAAAAGTACCCAACGAATTTTGATACTGGTTTTTAATAAATAGAGTTCAAGAGGGATTTTCATATCTATGTGAATATTCCGTCTGAAAATAAAAATGGTAATTAAATTAAAAATTAATGGAAAAACAACTAAAAAACTGAAGAACTGTGAAGTTTATAGTAATTTTTGTATAGTATTTGCTTATTCATGTATAAACTACAAGAGACCGAATATATTCCAAAAATATAAACAAATCACAATCTCAATTTTCAAACATCCAAACATAAATTATAACTGTTTAAGTGAAAAAAGCTCCATCGCCAAGAACAAACTTTTACAATTACTTACAAAGTTTTCAGGATACGCTCGGACAAACAACTAAACTGCTATCAACAAAAAGGTATCGCTATTATACTGCCGAAGCGAGGGGACGTTTTTCTTATGTCTTCTAAAGGAAGACGAAGCAATTAAGTTGCAACGGTCCAATTAATTTTGTATTACTAAACACATAATACCTTTGCATGGTTTTATTGTAAAGACTGCTTTTTGAATATGCTGGTAATAATCAATGAAATGTAAAGACATACAAGGTTAACTATATCCCGCAGCTTCGTCCGCGTCGTCTTTTACATGGAAATAACTTTCATAACATTTATCTTATTGGGGTAGAATTTATCAAAAGCCTTTGTTAACAGATGCCTCCTTAGTCGTTATTATAGTAGTATTTGGGGCTGTGCGTTGATAGATCTGCCAGTCAGTATATAATATAAAATCCTCTACTATTATTTAAGATACTAGCTGCGCCATCGGGTATCACCCGCGTAAGTCAGTATCCCGTAGGAATATCGGGATAAAGTTGCCTATGTGTTATTTCCAGCTGTCCAGCTATATACAAACCAAATTTCATTGCAATCAGTTGAAAAGTTCTTTCGTGAAAGATTAACAAACATACATACATACACATACACATCTATCCTCACAAACTTTCGCATTTATAATATTAGCAGTAAGCTATAAGTGTCCGGTGTCCCTGATGATATCCCAGATGATATATATCTGTTTCACTGATCAATTTTGTTTATGGACAAGTAGGTAATCAGCCTTCTGTGTCCTGCCAGACCGAGACAATTGTTTTGGTGAGTCCCCACTGGGATCCGAATCCCAAGGAGGCATAGATGAAATATCTTTTCTTAAAAAAACTCTGCTTTGAATGTGAATTAAATAATATTACATTAAGTAGTTTTTATTAATACATCCACAACACTAGAACATCAGAATACCCAATACATTGGAATTAGCGTTGATATGAAAACCTGAAATAAAATAAATATATATTATATGAATTATATTGAAATATACAATGGGTATAGCATTAATTGGCAAAATATATCTCGGTAACTGATAGTTTTGCTTTCAAGAAAACAAATTTAAAATGTAATATAAGGACCGTTTCCTAATACATCAATTAATTTAATGGTTGGGAAATCAAAGGATCGTGTGCTCGCTTATAACAAAGCTACTAGCTAGCGATATTATATCATAACCTAAAATTTTCATGGTGTTTAATCAATTTCTAACGTTGTTTCACCTTTTCATAAAATTTAATTTTACGTCTGCAATGAATTTTTTATAAATGACTAACTTTACCTAATACATTGTTTTAACTAAAATGAAACGACTTTAAGACCACTCAAAGCGAAAAATGAATGAATATAATTACTATAAGCGCTACCCACTCATCTCTTTGAAGTTGTTGTCAGCCAAGGTAGTAGATAATAGATAGATACTACATAGTATCATAAATAGTATAATAGCTTGAAGAATAACTAATCAAACTGAAACAAGTCTATATACATTGTATATACAAGAGCCTACATTATCTTTTAAGTGCAAAATGAATAAATAAGAAGGGATGGAAACCCGACAAATTGGTCGATCTTGACCTTTCACTAGATGATTATGAGAGGCAGTGGCTCAGAGGTTGGGACCCTGGATTTCAAAGTCGAGAGCAGGCGAGAGTGCGAGAAATAAATTGATCTTTCAATTTTCTGTTCTCATCTCTTTATTGGACATACAAGATATATTGAAAGAATATACTGCCATGATAGTATTTCAGATGAGATTCTATCATGGCATTATGCTTATTTTAGGCCGACTTCAAGAAAGAGGAGATTAGAGGAGAGGAGAAAAAGGAGTTATCAATTCAACTGTATTTTTGTGTTTGATACCTCGTAACATTTTACTGGGTGCACCGATTATTATGATTCATTTTTTGTATTTTATAACTGGTGCCTGCCATATAATTCCATTTAAATTTGGGTTTAGTCATGACAATTTGAAGGCAGTTTAGTTTTTTGTTAAAAATAATTAAAAAGAGAAAGTTGTTAATATATAAAAAAATACTAGTATATAAATTTGTTGTTTAAAAACCGAATGGTCATTTTTAGCTCAGCTTCCTTTTGTAGGCCTTACTCCTTACGGTTGAATATGTCAAAACGTTCAGGTTTGCTCGAGTTTATTTCTTAACAATTAAATAACTTCTGTTTGCTTACGTTTTCAGACCATATTTTAACAGACCATGTTTTAACAATAATAATGATTTACAAACTAATTTAAGTCCAATCGAGCCCTTAAATCTTCTACCAAGAAAAGGCGGATTCATTTAAATACCCACAAAATAGCTATATCCCAATCGATTCTTATACCCATAACTCAAGTGAAAGCTCTTTACGTCCCACACGAAATAACCACGCAATAAATTATGCCACATTTAATAAACCCACTGTAAATCCTTCATCTTGACGTTTTAAAACCGCCGATCGGCAATTTTCGGTGAAGCGTTAAATCATTCTTTGTGTGAGTTCTTACGCGTCGTTACTGTAAACCTTTTTACATAATACTAATTTTAATAATACGTTAATACGTTAAATATGAAGTTAGTGTGTTGTTCGCTGGTTAATATGTAAGTTAATGAAATTAAATTAAAATTTGTATTTAACTTATTATGCAGATGGCGTTCATGAAAAATCGGTCAAGTGCGAGTCGGACTCGTGATACGAAGGGTAAAAAATATGTATCGAGTCCTCTCATGAATGAAATCTTATGACCCGTCTTAATGAAAATGTATTCGTGCTGCTACTATAACAAAAAATAATAAAAAAAAACTAGGTTAAGCAACAGTTGTCACGTTCAAAAGTTGGATGGGCGACCATTTATTTGCAGTCGCTCTGCTCTAGTATCGTGAGTCAGACTCAAACTTGACCGATTTTTTATTAATTACTACAACAATTCCTAATCATATCTATTACCGCCAAAACTTTCTACAGTTACCCAAAATTTAAAACAATGAAATTCAATCACCTTGTTGCCATTAAACCTCGGGTTTTATTCGAAAGCAAACGTTTATTGTTCGGCCTAATTGCTTTTGGATACATTTGTTTTATTTTATTACCGAATCTGTAATTACATCGCGGTTTTATACTGAAGTCTAGGTTTGTTTTAGGTCACGTACACCAATTTAAGGGGTTGTATCCGATTTTGCAATTCCTCTCTACCCTTATTTGAACTGCAGAGGTCAAACAACACGTAAATAATAAAAAATAATGTTTTTATTGTTAGACTATTCAGTTTAAATAATTCACGTGAATTGAAACACACGGATCACGTATTTTTTAATTACTTCAATTATTATAAGTAGACCTTTTTTGATTCAGATCATTAAAATAAATATACCTAAATTTTAATATGAACGAGGTCAATAAAATTTCATTAACTGGGGTACTATGCTTCTAAATTCGTGGAGAAGGTTTATTTATTTATTAATAATTCAATAAAATATTAAAAACTTAGTAAAAATAGTAGTAATTTAAACTATAAGATTGTTATATATGGAGTATATAAATACATAAATACGACAAGTTGAATTCATTATTGTCACATATTGTTCTCTGGTATCGTTAGAAAATTTATTGAATATCGACCTACCTCATTTGAAGATAAGTCGTAATAAAGAAAATATTCGATAATCAATTCTTAATTTGTTAAATAAACATTAAACATGAATTTCGGAAACATATTTCACTTCGATTACAAGTATTTAATAAAAAGCCTATAGGCAACTCTTTACGTTCACGGGTTTCCACTTCACCAATATCGAACTGTCTCAAAATACACGAGCCGATGTCAAACCGAACGGTTCCACGTGGTTTTGGTGACGAATCCTGCACCTATGTATCTAGTGCAGAAAATTTAGGCCAATCAATTATATCTGACTAAATGATAACATAATTTCTTATCGCAAATTGAAAAATTAACAAGTTATCAAGTAAACACGTGTTAAAATTTTGAAACAAAATTAATTTATTGTCAATTTTAATACTCTGTGTCAACGATTTTTCACCGGCCTTTTTTAATTTTATTAATTGAAACCAGTTGTATAGTGCTCCGAAGTTAACTGTATTTCATTTCTTATATTTTTTATTGCTCGTTTAAGGAGATAAAGCCTGAAACCCTTTCTCGAAGATGGTGACTACGGGACAAGGGTGGCAACCCCACAAACTGCGAATTAAGCGTCTACTAACACCCCCTTCCCCCCAGTACACGTAAAAAAATTAAAATCACGTGTTCTGAGAAACTCACTCTTAGGCCTATGTTATATTTCAAGAGACTATTACTGTGATATTAAATCATTTTACATTATTATTCGTATATTCGATTTCTGTGAACGTGAAGTAACAAGCTTCTCTAACAAGCCGCAAGATCACATTTCACAAAATATTAAAAAGCTTCACTTGTAAATAAAGATATTTCTCATACTCATCTAAGAATAAGCCACATTCAAAAGTTATTTCCATTGTGAATAGACGACGAATAACTAACGCTTTTTAAATATAAAATGTCTTTAATAAAAACAAATAAATGACTCGTTTATTTCATATTTATAAGTGTGCTTTACAAAACCACCGTGTGACCTCCCTCTTTGTAAAACATCGAGTGAAAGGTAAGACTGAATAGCGTTTTAAATATAATGAAATGTCATTTTCTTCCATTTTTCTTCTCGTAAATTTGCTTCTGTTTAGCAGCAGTGGTATAAAACTGTCCTGATTGGTACAGTATGTATAACAACTAGCGGTACCGCCCGGCTTCGCCCGTGGTACATATATTCTTCTTCAATAAATGGGCTATATAACACTGAAAGAATCTTTCAAATCGGATTAGTAGTTCTTGAGATTAGTGCGTTCAAACATACAAACAAACAAACTCTTCAGCTTTATAATATTCATCCTTAACGAACTTTAAAAAAAATTATTTTGAAAATTTTTACTCGTAAAACCTTTTCATTTGATATCCATATTGATGGAGTTATGAAAAAACATTTGATCCGACAATTTGTGCCGGCCGCAATCTATGACCGAATTTCATCAAACATAGGGAAGAAGCACCGCAAAAAACTAGCTTCCAAATGATAAAAAAATTACATCGAAAGCGGCTCATCCATTTTAGAGCTACGATGCCACAGACAAACAGACTTCGACGTCATATAAAGCACCTCTCTTTATTCGTGGGGGCTAACGACAAAAATATTTTTATTTACATAAGCATATTTATCTTAATCTATTTTATTATCAAACATTACTCTCCTTAACTTCACTTCTACTGCAGCATCCCATCTGATTCATAGGTACCGAGCTATACCAATAAGTGGCCGCCAAGTTTCCAATTGTTCGTTAATCAAAGTATCCGATAACCAGAGAAATAGTTCAATAGCACTATGGATCAAATGCCATTGAAATACTTGTCTACAATCTGGGATCTAGTATCTAGACCATAGCACTCCGGGCGCATACTGCGGTAAAATGGCTAAAGCGAGTGCTTCTCCTAATTAATCGTAAACATTGCTGGAACCTGGAACTTGGTTCAACAAACTTTATGTATGGTTTCTGTCCTACTAATATTATATATGCGAAAGTTTCTGAGGATGAATCTATGTGTATGTTTGTTACTATTTCACGCAAAAACTACTGAATCGATTGTAATTAAATCTGGTACGTAGATGGCTGGACAACTGGAATGACATTTAGGCAACTTTTTATCCTGATATTCCTACAGAATTTCTTGAGTATTGCTTCCTTGTTCCATCCTCCTGTGTTTTATCGTTTTGTTTGTTTGGATGCAAAACTTTCCGCTTCTTAATGCGCTTTTATTTCCCAATTTTTGTATGTCACCGACTCCTTTGGACTTGATTGTGAACCACTTTTAGCAATTTATTCAAATCTTGAATTAAATCTGTGAAATTAACATGTCGTAAATAATTGTGTTTTAGTTCTGTTACTGTATTTATAATATCTATATAGGAGGTAAAATGATTAAAACGTTTATTGATTCTGTTTAGAAGCATTTTTTCTTCATACTTACTACTATAATAAACGACAATAAGTGACCCGAATTGATATGTTATAATGAAAAAGTGCTTTAGAATTAATAGAAGTACTAGCGCAACAGCAAAAAGAAAAAATAATTTATTAGCATTATGCAAAATTATAAAAAAAATAGCTTTTGCTCGCGGCTTTCTACGCGTTAATATCGGAGTAGTTTAAAAGATGTTATCATACATGTAAACCTTCCTCTTGAATCACTCTTTCTATAAAAAAAACCATCAAAGGCCCATATCCTTTTCCTTCCCAGTCCTTTCCTTTATTCCTATCATCAATCCTTTCCTAATCCCTTCCCAATTAAAGTCGGCAATCCATTTGTAGAGGCGAAAGGTGGTAGCGCTTACCATCAGGCGACCCACCAGCTCCATTGCCGACTATGACATAAAAAAAAAAATCAAGATTTGTTGTAGTTTTAAAGATCTAAATATACATACATAGGGACGCGAGAAGTGACTTTGCTTTATACTATGTTGTGATTGAAAATATATGAACATCATTGCAAATTCCATCAACCCGGGTTTCAATAAAAAAATCAAACGTGTACAACCGTTGGATATTCAAATTGAAAAGCCTGTATGGAATGAGATTTTACTAATTTATTCCATTTTGCCGATGACAATCAGGTGGCTGGACAAATATTTACACACAAATATCAAGGACTTGGCAATTGACCGCCTCCTTGGTACAGTGGTTAACGCGTGAGCTTAGAACCGAGGGGTCCTGGCTTTGATTCCCGGTGGGGACGCACAAAAAAAAAATGTCTCGGTCTGGCAGGACACAGAAGGCTGATCACCTACTTGTCCATAAAGAAAATCGATCAGTGAAACAGATGTATATCATCTGCCCCATACCCCACTAGGGGACACGGGTCTTCACTTTTTCAAGGTCTTACGAGAGGACGGCTAAATCAGCCCAAGTGATTACTTTAACATATTTTGGACATTACGAGCGCATTTTTTTATTTCATCAGTGGGCAAGTAAACACGTGGTTCGCTTGATGGTAAGCGCTACCACCTCCATCTCCCCCACCTACTGAATGAAATACAGTCTTTTGCTACTATTTTACGAGGGTCATCTATGGAGATGTGGTACTTCCTCCGTGCAAGATGGGCCAATTCGTGCCGAAGCGTGCTCGACTCACACATGATTTACAAAAGCCACGAAATGTGATGAAGTTTAATTGATACTTGTTGACATATATAATATGTGTTTGACCACGCATTTTATAATAATGCGAAAGTAACTCTGTCTGTCTTTCTTATCTTCCTCGCCTAAAGGATTGAACCGATAAGAAATTTGGTACCGAGATAGCTCAAGACCTGAGAAAGAACATGGGATAGGTAGGGAACAGCAACTATGATATCATCCCGCAAATCCCGCGGGAAGGGCAACTGTGTAGGGCTTTGACAACGCGGACGAAGCCGCCAGCGAAATGCTAGTGAACGATAAATTTGCAAGTAAGAGTGGTTAAACCCCACCTTGCAAACGCACTTGACCATGTCACTTAGTTACGATTTATTTTGTATGCTGCGAAATATAGAATATATAACGGAAAGTAGCCTCTTTGTTACCGCGGTAAGGGCGTAGGGCGTAGGGCGTAGGGCGAAGTTCGATTTTCAGTGGGAATGTGAACTAAAAAAGTTTCAATCTGAACAGAGAAAGCTGATGACCTGCTTGCAGTATATTAATCTTTAATCGATATCAAACATGGCTAAACTCCACTCTTTTAGATATAAATGTATTTATAAATCACATGGTTAACAGTTACCACCAAGCACATTAGGGTTGTCAACACAAAGTTTTTTTTTTGTATTCATAAGATATCATAATAAATTAAAAAATAAACTAGAATATGTAATGTATATGAATATTTAAATATACGAATATTTTGTATACCATCATTATAATTCATTTTTAGCTAGTGGATTAACAAGACTTGCGATGCGCAGATGTCTAGGGACTATTTTACTGTCTAGGCTCTGAAAGGAATTCGCAAATTTTACATCAGATAGAAGAATATTTTTAAAACATGGCGAATTATGCAAATACTCTTAGATTGAGTCTGGTAATAATCCCTGTGGACCTCCTAGACAACTTGCTTTTAAAATAATGAGATCATTCATAATTATCTCAAAGGAGGTCGCATTACACAACAAAAATTTCATATAAATTTCATTCTAATTATTATATTTGGATATTATATTATATCTTCGCCTCGATATGTGCCAGAAAATTGATTCAAACAAAACCTTCACGCAGGATAATTTTTAATTTCAACAACCCCAACACCCATCATAATTTCTAAGGTCCAATATTTTCTCTATCGAAATTCTCCAATTAATCGCTAGTTGGCAACCCTAAGAACGGCCCATTTATCAAACAAGTTAATTAACGAAAGAATGTTTGCGCGCCCGATATCAGTAATCGAGTTGAGGAAATTGGTGTTTGCAATTCAGCAGTCAACGTTACTTGGTAGCTACCGTAGCTACTCAAACATGAGACATTTGGCTCATTTGAATTAGAGGTTTTAAAGACCGGATTCGATCACCGAGGGTATCGAAGCAATGAATTTTATGCATTCATAAAAAGAAAATATCATAATCCTATCCTATCCTATCCTGCTAATCCTTCCTACTAATATTATAAATGCGAAAGTTTGTAAGGACGTGTGTGTGTTTGTTGCTCTTTCACGCAATGAAATGTGTATGTAGATAGCTGGACAACTGAAATAACATATAGGCACCTCTTTATCCCGATATTCCTACGGGATACGGACTCACACGGGTTAAACTACGGGGCGAAGCTAAAAATTTCGCAATTTTTTCATAGTAACTCTGAAGGTTTTATTGCCTTAGCGAGTGTCGAAAATTTGCAGCGAACACGTTTGTATCTTCTGATTGTTTTGGCTTGGCAGTTTGATTATTTCTGATCTATCTACTGTCCAGATATGAGTATTGTATATGAATTACGGCTTGATACCTGCAAGCGTACCTAAGAAAAAGGGTCTTGACGGATAGACAGACAGACGGACAAGAAAGTGAACCAATGAGGGTTCCAATTTTTTCTTTTGAGATACGGAAGCCTTATCTTTGAATTTGTTCGGGATTTAATGGTCTCATAATGGTTACTTCTCTATTCTTTATATGATATCAAACTTTTTAAGTGGACCAACACCGACACTATATTTATATACTGAACGTAACTTGATTGGACAGAACTGCAGTATGAAATATGAATAATAATTGACAGACGATAACCGCCAACTGAAGCGAGCGAAGCCTCGGCGAATTGCTAGTAATATGTAATTAAAATGATTATTTTAAATTCCGTTTGTAATGGCGCGAAACAATTATTACGTTATTATGCATAGATGCAGGGCAATTAGTAGGTTGATGATATTTCGCATTCAATATGCTAATATTATTTATCCATACGTTACATTGCGTATATTTGTTTTGCTCTCAGCAAGCTATTGAAGATTTACGGTATGCAGATGAGAAACTAGACAATTTATTAGTCAAACTCAAACTCAAATATGTATTTATTCAATTAGACTTCTTCTAGACGCACTTCTGAGACATAACACAGTTCTATCATATACCATCGGTTCGGAAAGCAGTTCCTACAGAGAAGAGCCGGCAAGAAAATCTTTAGTTATTCTTTTCAGATCACATCAACTTTACATTTTAATTCTACATAGAACATTTTTATACATAATAGTGTTTCCAAAGAACTGTCCTGTGTCTTTTCATGGTTTTTCGTCCCATGGATTTGCGTCTTACAAATTAATTTTAATTAATATTAAAGCTTATAGAATTCTCTCTCAACTAATGCTTTTTTAATGTAGGTTTAGCAGTACTAATCTCTTAAATACTATGAGGAATTCAGCAAATACAATTCCCGTGGCTTTGCCTGCATAGTAAAATTTCCTAACTATATGTAGATACAAAAATAGTATCATAAGATCAAGAAGAAACAAAAAAAAAAAAATAATCAATCATACTTTTGCATTTATTTTATACAAATAAGGATACAGATTTTTCTATAATTTGGTTTTTTAATCATATTTATTTATTGTTTACAAAGAATCACATGTCAAGGGTAATTTCATAAAAACTTGAATACATTAATTTTGCAAGATAAAACAACATTTCACCAGCTATGTTTTAGATTCTGGATATAAACCATAAAATTTAATTGCAGACTAACAACCAGGAAAACCTAGGATCGAATTCTCTCCTAGAATTTTTAGCGAAACGATTTCCTTCGCACACAGACAATGGAAGATATAAACACAAAGGAAAGCAAATATTGAAATTCTTTGTTAAAAGAAAACCACTCCCATATCGAATTCCTTATTATCGTCCAATTCTTCTCTTTACACCAGATAAGAACAAAAAAGTTTCAAAAAAGTATTTAAAATAAAAAACCTAATGCAATGGTTTCAAGGACGATGATGTTAACATACATCAAGCTAGCTGGTTTCCAAGCTCTGATATAAATCCAAAATTGGTCAAGTGCGAGTCAGACTCGCGAAACACAGAAATTCGTACTTAAAAGAACAGTTAATACAAAAATGATCGTCCTCCTACCAATCTATGGCCGCCGCAACCGTTGTTTGACCCCTATTTTAATATGTTGTTAACTCGACAATAGATATACATATCATCATTTCTGAAAATATCGAAATTTTAACTAACACTCCATGAAGTCTGTCCTCCACTCCTGCGACTCCACTGTCTGCCTTATGACAGGCAGACAGTGAAGTCTGAACGGAACCCTAAAAAACTGCCAAAACATTGAGATTTACAAAGCATTTTTTCTCATAATATTACCGAATCCCAAAACGAATTACTCCTCACGTATAATCCAATTAGATGCTGGCAGAGTTAATTGCGTTGTTAACCTGGCCCGCTCAAATAATTATATTTATTTACAAGCTCATGTATTTGCTGACGGGAATGATACTAATGGCCTCTAAGTAGAAGTTTATTTTTGGGCTTAATATCATGTTTCGTTATATATCTGTTGTGTTATACGTATTACATGACTTACATTTTTACTGGCGTACACAAAACCGAAAAAAAAGTCCCGTGTCCTCGTGGGCCATCGACGTTTTATATTGATCGAAGTAGTAGGCAGATGATATACATCACTGTTTCAGTATATTTTCTTCATGGACAATATGGTGATCAGCCTTTGTGTCCTGCTAGACCGTGACTTTTTTGTGCGTCGTCACCGGGAATCGTACCCATGACCCCTCGGTTATACGCTCACGCGTAAAACCATTGTGTTGAAGAGACGGTCACACAAATACCATGAATTTTGTTACTCTATAACTCTTTGGCTTAGAACGTATTGAAGTTTTATAAAATTCTTAATAATTGACCTTATTTTAGAATATGCAGTGTCACCCCTCAAAATTTAGTCGATGACGCTTTTGTAGGAAAGCTTTATTGATGTATTATCAATTGTGGTACAAACATTAATACTAGTAGTTGTAAAGATAGTTATATTAAAATATTGTGAACTAAAGGTCTTTTGACTTTATATCAGTAAAATTTAAAAACACATGAACTTAATATGTATCGGAACATAAAAACAACGTTTATTCCGCAGACAGTCTCACTATGTCATTTTGTAAAAACACCCATGCGAAGGCGTCCCATAAATTCAGTCTACGAAATATAGTTCTGCAAACTCGTACTACGCTGTATTGGAATATGGCAATATTTTCAGAATGATTCGATGAAATAGGCTCACTCGAATCCTGTAGGTACACTCAACATCCTAATTGAATGAATCGCTGAAGAGAGCCCTTGTAAGGTCAAAGGTTGTGATACAAATACTAATATTGCTATCATAAATTTCTAATGAGATGTTGTGACGTTATTCGCTCGAGTATCGCTAATTTATTTTTGTGGAAACTTCGGGAATATATCCAATTTGATTTCTATGGTTTGCGATTTCTTATAACGTTATTGTTGCGTGCGTAGACGAAATATTATTGAATTTGAGATCAATCGGAATAAAACATTGTTAGTAACGATACAATAACTGGAAATACATCTAAATATGTATTTATTTTAAAATATAAAGTAATGAACGAAGAAATAATACATAAATGGATAAACGATTAGAGTGTATATAATATACTTCATATTGGAAAAAAATTTTGTTTATTTTAAAGAACTTTTTTCAGAATCGAGCATATTTAATTGAACAAATTTGTTTTGTGTTGGATAGTTAATTAATCAAGGAAGCATAAAAAGCGAACATCAGGAATAATGTTACCTAAACGTGAACAAACACATATTTTAAGAGCTAACGATTAAGTAACCACGCCAGCTCCTTAACACAATTAATTAATCCTACTAATATTACAAATGCGTAAGTTTGTGAGGATGTGTGTGTGTTTGTTGCTCTTTCATATAGGCAACTTTTTATCCCGGTATTCCTATGGTATGCAGACGCGCGGGTGAAACCGCGGGGCGCAACTAGTAATCTATAACCATTAGTTTTTGACTTGGATTGCTTTATTTTTCACTGAGAAAGCCGTTAAGCAAATGAAAACAACATCAAATCTAACTCCCAGATAGCCAGAATAAATCGCTGCCAAATTCGGACTTCCAATTTTTAATGGACCTTGAAACTCTGAGTATTGCTGCAATTTCAAGGTATATCCATTAAATTGTTTGGAAGAGCTTAACTTTTCAATTGATGAAAACTTTGCTAATGATTTAAGAACTTTATCTCCTTGAATACAACGAAGGTTTTATAATGAACTATAAAACGTTTCCGGGGATATGGCGGAGGATGCAGGTTCGAATCTCGCCTTATGGTTGAATTTTTTCTATTCTCTGAAATTTTTCAATTTACAACAATTTTAATTAATTGGGAATTTAAGAAATTATTTGGGAGAAAGAGATTTCGTGCGATCGGATTGCTAAGAATTAAAATCAAAATTCAGTCGATACATACAGAATTTATTGCATATTATATTATTTTTTTAAATAAAAGATGTTAAACGTTGGATACTTTCAGTATATTTTATATGGCTATGCTTATTTCTTAACAAAAACACCAGAATAGCCTAATAGGGCTATTTCCTTCTACTCGCCCTTCCCAGTCCATTCCTTCTTTCCAGGCAATCCTTTCCTTATCCTTTATCCCTTAAAAGCGCATTTTCAGAGGTCTGAGTCTCTGCGAATGTTCATGGGCGGTGGTGATCGCTTACCATCAGGCGAACCACCAGCCCAATTGCCCGCTATGACATAAATAAAGAATAATGCTTGTAGCACTACGACTTGCAATGTCATCGAATTATTAAGAAATAGAAATAGAAATAAAGCGCGCTGTGTCGCTTAATACAAGTATTATTAAGGATATACAAGTACTTTATCTGTTACATCGATAAACAGATCACGGTTTAGGGGCGCCTACAGAGCGTGCAAATGTTTATCGGGTAATCAGCGGTAAAGAGATTCCCCGAAAGCATTAGTTTCGAGAAATCCAACTATTCGATGCATGTTTTCCTCTCAGCGGCTGAATCTGTGCATAATCTGTGCTTATGTTTTTTTAACGCTAAATTAAGCAGTTTAAAGTATGTGTGTTAATGCGTTCATTGTCACTAATCATAAAGTCTGATGATGATGATGATGATGATAACATAATCCACTATCATTAGTTACCTTGCACTGAATGGCCTAAGCCTAATTGTCCCATATATTACGTATATTTATTTTTTAATGTTTACTGTAGGTAACCCTTTTCAGTTATTTGTGCGGGTGAACCGATCAGTTTGGTCTAGTTTGGGCAGTTTGAAGGTTGTTTAGTTTTATTGGTGAAAAAAAAACCGTTCGTTTGTATATCAGAAGACTGGAAACGACTATTGAAATCTGAATAAATAATGCCATTTTATATTAATTAAGTTTCATTTTGTGTAAAATTGATTAAACAATGCGTTTCCATTTGGTTAAAGTTATAAGTTTAAGAGGCTTCACAAAGGCAAGTTGTTTAATTAATTGATTGCTTATAAGGCTTTTAATTAATCTGCGGAAAGTTTTCAAAATTTTAAGGTCAGTTATCGGTTAATTTTGGAGAATTACAATTTAAATTAAAATCATTTAAACCTATATATGATTATCATTATTATATTAAGATAATGATATGAATGATATCAGCATTATAAATAATAAACTCTGTCTGTCTAATGAAGAAGAGCTTCACGCCAATACCACTGTACTGATTTGGATGCAAATTGTAACAAAGATAGCTTGAAAGATACGACATAGTTTTTATCTTGAAAATCCCACAGGAACTGAACTTACACGACAACAACTTGGGACTCCCTAATTAGTCCCTAAAAATCCTTGCGAAAGTTGCTGGTGGGAAGCTTTTTTTACATATAGCGGTAAACTGATCCTGGTGTTTCGCCTGATGGTAAGCGATCACCGCCGTCCATGAATATTCGTAGAGGTAGTGCCTCTGCGAATGCACTGCTGTTTTTAAAGGGTAAGGAAAGGATTGACTTCTGGAAAGAAGGAATAGAAGGGTGGGAAACGCAACGGCCAGGAAAATTACAAAGTTGTGTCATCTGCGGTGAATGCAATATTGTACGTATGTTATTTTTATTATTATAAATATAACATGCATACAGTATTATGAATAACTAGCTGCGCCCCGCGGTTGCACCCGCGTAAGTCCGTATCCCACAGGAACATCGGGATAAAAAGTTGCCTATATGTTATTCCACTTGTCCAGCTGTCTACGTACTAAATTTCATTACAATAGGTTCAGTAGTTTTTGCGTGAAAGAGTAACAAACGCACACACATCCTTACAAACTTTCGCATTTATAATATTAGTAGGATTGTCTTATTAGAGAATTATAGTAGCCATTTTATTTATTTATTGTGCGAACGTATTGGTATACTATGGAATAAATAAATATATTCATCAATAGACTCCGAAAGGAGCTGTAATAAGCGAAACAATCCTACTAAATCTGTTATATATAATTAATCTGGGGTCGGCTAAAGGTCGAATTTGATATATGAGCTCGTTAACAAGACACAATCGAGATGAGATTTTTTGTGTCCAGATTTAGTTGGAGCGGCAATTACAGATTTCCTCGGGATTTCTTTGGAGCTATTGTTTCTGGTTATAAGAGAATTGAGAGATTGAATTAAATGTTATCCTTACATGCTATAGAAATTCAAAAGAATGTATGTTTCTTTGTCTTTCTTTCACGTCGATACGGTACGATTTTATGGTATGATTTTTGTGTCTGGAGATGGCTACAGCTTATTTCCATGGGAAGATTAACTGTGATACCGCTATGACTTTAAAAAATATATATATTATATAATATATAACTATATAAAATGTGATACATGGGATGGCGCTATAATAAAATGTAATATTCATATTATTCATGACAACTGTTATTATTTATGACCACACGCTATATGTGGTAGTCGAGCACGCTTCGGTACGAATTGGGCCAGCTCGCACCGGGGAAGTACCACATCCCCACAGAAGACCGGCGTGAAATAGCATTCTGCTGTGTTTCGTTCGGTGAGTGGGGGAGCCGGAGGCCCATATCCTTTTCCTTCCCCTTCCCAGTTCTTTCCTTTATTCCTCTCGCCAATCCTTTCTTAATCACTTCCCAATTTAAAGTCGGCAATCCATTTGTAGAGGCGTAAGGTCTGTTATCGACTTTACGCCTCTACAAATGTTCATGGGCGGTGGTAGCGCTTACCATCAGGCGTCCCACCAGCTCCATTGCCGACAGTGACATAAAAAAAAAGAAAAAAAATACGTGTGAAAGCACTAGTAACAGCAAGTATAGTAATTTCGCATAAATGCAATGATATAGAATGTGTAAATAATATGTCATTTAATAGTCTTTTGGAAAGCCGCAATATTATTTCGTAAGATATACTTCAATGTAATTCCTTTAACACCACAGCCAAAATAATAAGTATATACTTGGTACTAGTCGGCTACCACACGCCACGTTGTCCACATAATGGGTGCTTAAGTAAAAAGTTGACTTTAT
>NC_052117.1:569708-594036 GCF_012273895.1 Zerene cesonia | reverse complement strand
ATGCGAGTATGAAGTCTAGTTCCGGCGTATCATTAAACGACATACAAATGATTGGACCTGCTATTCAAGGTGACTTAAGCAGTCATTCGAGTTCCGATTGACGCGTTCAAAATCATCGAAATCAAATTTTGCTAAAAGCATCCTATTAGCAGAATGAGTGCTTGACGTTTGACTATAGCCTTCGTTTCAACTACAAACTTAAAATTTAAATTGTATTTCGCAATTTATCGCTGTTTTAGTGTTATCTAGTAAAGATCTTTATAAATCTGCACTAAGTACTGATGTTTACTTTTCACTTTAGATGTGCCAACAGTGGGTTCTGAATTTTGAATTTAGATTGTTAAATAACTTGTCAAGCCAAAGGAAGTGTCGTTAAAGTATGAGTTTGCTTACACAGAAAATGTGTAAGCATATCTATCAGTTTCTAGATTTCTTAATGTAGCTTTGCGCAAAATAAAAAATAAAATAATAAAAAAATGGTTGCCTGTAAAGTCAGTTTTACGGGCGAAGATTTTACGTGACAACGTCTTTTTCTCGGTATAATATTTATTGATATGAATATTATTAAATTGCACAATAGGAACAAGGAATTGAATGAAAATAAGAATTGCACAAATTTTAACTATAGAAAATATATTTTGTTTACTAAAAAGACAGACAGAGACACAAGCTCGCGCCGATTCAATGCGCCTAATTCTCTAGTGCTGCGCGCGCGGCGGACCGATCATAGTTCGGTGACTCATCGTAACGTTACCGGGCGTAACACTTTTTCATGAGTGACTCCGAGCCGCAACCTAATTTAAGACGTTGTCACGTCAAAACAATTAAAATTGGAAACGGAAAATCCGGTTGCTAAATTGACGGATGGTTTTGAGATCATTATCAATAGGCGATAACACAATACCCAAACAAACAGCACAAAATTAGCCACAGACATAAATAGAAACTCACGGAGCGAGTACAAACTTATTAATTTACATTATACAAAACATGGAACTTCAATGAACGTGAAATGGTTGCCATGTTGAGTGACGTCACATTCAGGCTTTCATCCAGTTGCGAGCATGACGACCAAGAAGTTAGTAAGAAGTTATAGGGATGCCAGAGAGATACGTAAAATGAATATAAACTTTAATTATGTAATAAAAAATACGAATGCAAAATAACATATCATCAATGGAAGAAAACACAAAAAATACGATAATGTAAAAAACAAACAATTATGAATTTAAAAAAATTCGACCCCATTTTATGTTATCGGCCATCTTGAATTCCAAATTTGACATACAGTTTATTATTTAATTAGTCTAGCCAATTCAGATTATACCAATGTTGAGAAGCTGTAAAGAGACATTAATCCGAAACTCTGTGGTGGTCATCTTTGACCGAATTAAAAAACACAGCTTAGAACTACACGGAATCCGGCTTTCAAACGAATCTTTTGATTGCAGCAACGCTGTGAAAACTACATACATTCGCTCAAGTCCCTTAAAACGCACTTACACCGAGCCTGGTCTTTGTAAAATTGATTTGATTTACATAATCTTGTACAACTTTCCGGTTCAATTCTCAGCCCAAAGTTAGCAGAACTTATGGGCCTTTGAAGATTTGTGTTTTGGGATCTGTACTTATTAAATTGTTCGAATGACCTCAAAATTGTTTTGGCGATGCGAATGGAACATTTGGTTACCTACGAAATGTGACCTATGTGCTTTGAGACCATACTATTAAAGTTTGTAATTTGATTACGCTTCTATCCTTCAGAATTCGAGTTTGGTTGCGTAGTTGGTAATGAGTGTCCCATATGGCAAATGAAGCTTATATTGTAACTTTCTTTTGCCCTCGGCTCCGCACGCGTTAATTTCGGAGTATTTTAATAGATGTTATTATATATATAAACCTTCCTCTTGAATGACTCTATCTATTAAAAAAGAACTCAAAATCCGTTGTTTAGTTTTAAACATCTACGCATACATACATACAGAGAGACAGACGCGGCAAGCGAATTTGTTTTATGTAGTGATTAGTATTTTTAGCCAACTTCCAAAAGAAAAGGAGGTGGTTCTTTCTTCATGTATGTATTTTTTGTGCATGTTATAATTCGTAGTCAAAAGATTTTAATGTGAAGTAACAATAAATACAACAATAATTTATCAGATTTCATAATCGCTATTTATTTTCCTAAATTTTATATTTATAACCTTTTTATCTGTTACGTCTGTGTGGTCAATAGAAATTCTCATGCAAGTGAGATATGTCCTGTAAAATAGAATATGTCACTTACTGCCTCCAGATCAAAAAGTCAAAGATTCGAAACCAGACGAGCGTGCAAAAAATTCATTGATAATTTCGAAGTCGGTGAAGTCAATACCATAAAATCGCTCCGTTATAGCGTGAAATAAAGATAAACAAACACACTTTCACATTGATATCATGGCTGAGGAATATCGTACTATAATTATAATAATATATCGAATAGAGCGTATTCGGGGAAATTGCTAAACAATTTAGCATAACACCAAAACTCCATTATAATGATAACGAGCTAAAAGGATCAACTCAGCCCTCAGAACGTTAGAACCGCAAAATGAGTTCCTTGATGAGGTTTATTACAAAATAATTATCGTCAATGGGCGTTTCGTCTAACCGAAATAAACATCGACAATTTCTGCGGATGTTATTATGAAATTTCGACTTGTGAAACGGTTGTGGTGAAGTTTTATTGGTTGAACTAATCCTGTTTTGTGACTGTTATAGTAATTTTGACAGATCTAATTAGTTATCTAGCTTAATTTAGTCTTAGTAAATGAATACTTTTAATTTCCATGCATTTCGATTTATTTTATTAATTCGATTTATGGTTATACATACTAAAATTATAAGTGTGTTTGAGAAATGTTGTAATTATAGACAAAATTAGATCACGAGGCTGGTTTCAATATCGGGCTAAAAAAACTTCTACTATTATAGAACATACTAGCTGCGCCCCGCGGTTTCACCCGCGTAAGTCCGTATCCATTATTCCAGTTGTCCAGCTGTCTACATACCAAATTTTATTGCAATCGGTTCAGCAGTTTTTGCGTGAAAGAGTAACAAACACACGCACATCGTTACAAACTTTCGCATTCATAATATCAGTAGGACTAGTAAGATGTTATAGAACGTTAAAGATGGTTATTAAAATATAGAATTTTCATTAAAATAACTAAATGACATGAAAGTTTGGCCACACAGCTGCAGCTAATTATTACACAGGGTGTGTTTTATTTATGTTTTGTTATGCTTTTTCATCTTAAAAATTTACAAGCACAATTAATATATAAAACGGTGACTGACTGACTGATGTATCAACGCAAAGCCTAAAGTACTGGACCGACCGGGCTGAAAATTTGGCATGCAGATAGTGACTGACGTAGGCAATAAGAAAGGATTTTAAATACTATCACTATGGGGATAAAAAACCAAGCAAAGATATAAGTGTTTAAGCGCTTGTTCCTAATAAATTGCTACCTTACTGAACTAAGCTCTAGTTAAGTTAATTAATTTATTGAATTTAAAGCAATTTTTGTCGAGATCTAACCAGCCATATTAGTGTGATCGCTTTCCCATACTATTAATAGTTCTGCTTACCCCTCAGCTTTGAGAATAATTTATTTTTTTGATCACATTATATTTACTTATTTGTATAACAACGAGTGCAATAAATTTCTCTTTAGTTCATGAAAGACGTGGCTGGTAAAGACTTAACAAAGCATAGACATGATGCATGCAAAATCATAGCACGTGTGTACATTCTTAACTCTTTGTCGCTGTTATGGAGTACGTTGAGTGTAGTGTATAACCAGCCTAATCGACTGGAAATCACTTGTCACCGAAGTGATGTGATCACTGTGACACTAAAACCTGCGCTTCTGGCGAAATTCTTCGCAGTTTAATATTATTTATTTGAAATCTTTATATTATGCGAAAGTGTGTTTGCTTCTCTTTCTTTCGAATCGCAACAAAATTATTTTATGATAGGTTTTTAGTTCCGGAGATAGGAGGCTAGAGAGTAACATAGGCGACCGTGAAAAATCTCATTCTCATGGAAATTTCCTTAGACCAATCAGGCGATGCTGCGGGCGGAAAGCTAGTTGGCATAAAATTATTAAAATTTTCTACAGAGGTCATCCCCATAGGAGAAGGACTCCATAGAGCTACAATTCCTATGAAACAAACAAAGAATCACGCCAAACGCTTGAAAAACCACGGCATAGTCGAGTAAAAAATACAATATGTAATCCGATATATTGCATATTAATAATTATAAATATTAATAAACTTAAGAGCGCGCTTCGCGAATTGGACGACGTGCGGTATATCAATGCTTCAGAGTTTTGTTCGGTGAGTGGAAGAGCTGGAAGCACGGATCCTTTTCTTTTCCTGCCTTTCCCTTCCCAGTCTATCCTTTATACCCTCCAATCATCTCCTTAACCCTTAACCATTTAACGTGCATTTGCAGAGACATGAGGCATTTCATTGGTGGTGCTGGTCATCTAGCAACCTACCACCTTTTACCAACTATCACATAAAATAAAAGAATCCACAAATAATAGTCGTAATACAATGGTTGTACCCGACAATAAGAAAGCATTTCAATAGTCGTAAAAACCAATATCTTTTTGTACTGCACACAGAAACCTATTTACAAAACCTATTTCATATTGTGGTACAACTTTCGCTAAGACATAAATGCATTTGACATTAAC
Source organism: Zerene cesonia (assembly GCF_012273895.1). NCBI lineage: Eukaryota > Metazoa > Arthropoda > Insecta > Lepidoptera > Pieridae > Zerene > Zerene cesonia. Next base: position 589,288 of record NC_052117.1, on the reverse strand, counting down.
TCGCTCCACGTGACTCTGGAACGTAACTGGTAGGTAGAAAGTTGGAGGGAATGTAACGGAGTTTTGCATAAGATATACAGTTTAGGATATCCTCAGGAAGATGGAGGTAAGAAATTCATGACATTTATGGCTAGTTACATAACTCCTGGATATGTTCTGTTTGGCTTATCTGGCGGTTATAATTAACAAATAAAGTATGGTAATGTAACTCGAAAAGTATCTATATCGGAAAGTTGTTAAACTGATTCTTAACCCTTTTAAATCTAAACTCACGTCTGTATGTGTGTCTGTATGTGGAATGGTAGCTCTCCAACGAGAGGGCCGTTTTGATTGTGGTGTTTTTATTTGAAGGCCAGTTTCCTTGCGATGATTCTTAGCTATGTTTGATGAAAATTATTCATAGATGGCGGCCAACACAAAATGTCGGATTATATATTTTTTCACAACTACCTTAATATGATATCATATTAAAGAAATTAACTGGTTAAATAAGGGGAAATAAATGCTTATATTATGAGCAGTATCAGAATAAAGTTTCCGAAATGTAACATTAATATTGCGAAAACAAATATAATATTTACAAGTTTTACAATATACAACCAGATACCAAATGATTTAAAAGAACTAGGAACAGAAAGCAATAATTTTATGCAGGCTAAGGTTGAAAATAGTTTAAATACTAATCAATCTATTCTATGATTGATGATGATTGATTACTATCAATTACAATTCACATGACTTTTTGAATCACAAATTGTTAAGTAATTGCTTGAAATCATAGAGGACACATTTAATAGTAGTAGATTTTGATGTATCAAGATTTATTATTGGGTGACATTTAAAACTATTGTAATATTCTCTAATAAAATATCATTTGGAACCTTCGCACGCCCAACTACGAGCAAAATGTGTTAGGTTTTAAGTTTCCAGCTTTACCTATCAGCTGTGTAATTTGTAATTACATTCAACTGCATTCAGCAAATAAAGTTAATTCCAATTTACTGTAATAATACTTGGTTATAAATAGGTTTAATTGGTTACTGTTCGTAAATCGGATTTCTGTCCGGGAAGTCTATTTAAAAGCTATCTAGTCCCTTCGAAGATTGACTGCAAAAAGATGGAATAAAATTTTTAATTGTCTTGTTATAAGTTCTTAGTTAAACTTCTTTCATAATAATTGTATATACGTACACTTCATTAAAATACATAGATAATAGCATTTTATTTTATTTCATTTTATGTGTATAATATTACTATATTAAAACTAAAACTCTTCACTTACTAGGAAAGAGATTTTTTGTGTATTACATCCTACTAATCCTTCCAACTAATATTATAAATGCGAAAGTTTGTAAGGATGCGTGTGTGTATGTTGCTCTTTCGCGCGAAAACTACTGAACCGATTGCAATGAAATTTGGTACGTAGATAGCTGGATAACTGGAATAAAATATAGGCAACTTTTCATCCCGATGTTCCTACGGTATACGGACTTACGCGGGTGAAACCGCGGGGCGCAGCTAGTATTATATAAACGCGATTTAATCAATACATAATAATTTAAACTGATGTATTGACATTACACTCTATATAGAGCTTTGTCACATGAAGTAAAATGTAGATATAAAGCAATAAAACACACACAGGAATTTTATAGTGCTTCAAGTAGTCATCAATGACATTTATACATCTTTATCTACTATAAAATTATAAAAATTCCGTCGTCATTCATTTAAATTGATTTTATAAAAAAATATGCCTGCAAAATCGAGTAAATAGAATGCAGATATTAAATATCAGCATATTTTTTTTTGTTTCATTCATCTTCATTATTTCAAATCAATCACATGTTTTACAAATGAGATTTTTTTAAAAAGTTTGTAAATATTAATAGATATTTCACATTAAGTATTTGAACACATTATATATTATTATAAGAAATATTCGTAATAAAGGGACAGTCCTTTCGACTGTATTAAAGGCCGTCTAGAGATATTGTATCACTCTTTTATTAACTTTACCTGTATGTTTGTAACCGACTCCCTTTGACTTGATTTTGACTTACTTCAAATGTACAAATCAAGAATCCGTGACAATACAATAATTTCAGAAGTATTACTTATTATCCTGTTTAGGATTGCATTAAATAATTTCCTTACGTAAAGTCTATATAGAAGCAAATGAGTCAATTTATTTTATTCTATCATCAAAGTGTGTTTTAACAATATTTATTATTAATGTTTATTTAATATGTAAGTTATTATAAAGTGTTATAGGTCATAGATAATGTTTGTCCATTTTCTCTTCTATAAACATCAGTCCTTTTGTATTTCCGGACCTATGTACATTCTGCACCCTACAAAAACACGTGTGTAAAAACCACAGATTTTTAATTATCCTGCCACGTACAGTTTCTAAGCCGTAATGTATTGTGAAAGCTGAGCATGCCTCCGTACGAATTGGGTCACACTACAGTCTGTTTTAAAAGAAGCTTCAAATAAATTATTTTTGAGTTTGAGTTTGACATTGTGATGTACAATATGGGTTAGATGATAACTCTAGAAGCGCCCATATTTTCCAATATGCATCGGTTATATGATCTGTATTAATTAACATGTAATGTCTAGAATGTTTGTATGCTTGTGTGTTTATATGTATCTGACTCCCTTAAACTCGAATCTTACCCACCTAAAACGGACAGATTGAATTCAAACTTTGTACATTTACTAGGGATCGGTGACAATGTCATAATTTCATGAGTTTATATTGTTAGCCTGATTAGGATCGTTATAACTACATAAATTCATTCATTCATTCATTTAATCATTTTCAGCAATAAGATTCAAATAGCAGAAAAATTAATATTAAAAGTCACTGAGAGTATCCATCTATATATATCAGGCGTGAACAGATGTACCGATTTCTAAAAGTCTTCCACCATCGGAAAGCTGCAACTACACTGAGCGCTATAGGCTATATATGTACCACGGGTGAAACCGGGACGAACAGCAGAACAGCAACAGTATAGAGACATCTGTTTCGGTTTGCTAAAAAAAAAATAAAAAAATAAAATAAAATATAGTATCCTCAAATTGTGGCTGAGACAACGAGTAATAGAAAAAGTTTTTTTTTCACTCTGAATTCCAAGTTTAAAGATCGCCACATTGATCTTGTAAGTCCGATAAGTCTTTTTCACAGGACACATATCTGAATGCTCAGAAAATAAAGGTTTCTGCAAAGCTGTAGTTAAGTCGTCATCAGCCCATATGTCCTTGCAGGGACACGGGCCTTCTATGACAGTTCCGGCTATAATCCACCACGTTAGCCAAGAGAGAATTGGCAGATGTCACATGCCGACAAACTTTTGATTTCACGATGTTTTGCACCGTATCGAGTAATGGAGATATTATAAATAATTAACTATATCTGTAGAGAATTATATGAATCTATACACAAAACAACTTAATAACTTTTTCCTACTGTACACAAACTTGATTCATATTTAATTCGACTTCAAAGTGCTGGAAGCGTGAAGTTAATTAAGAATTTGTGGCTATTTAAAGAACTTTATTGTTAACGTTTTTAATTTATAATCACCCCAATCAGCACTCTCTTTCACACTACATTTGTGTGATATGAGAAAGAGAGATACAAATATAAAGTACGTGTTCATTGTGTTCTTGTAAAAGTAAATAAATGTAACACTATCTCACGCCGTTCGTAACAAAAGAATGAGACAGCTAATTTATTTACCATTCAACTTGACCATTGTGGGGGCACTTGGTACTTAATTTAAAGTTGTAACTATAAATTTTTATGTACAAATCTTTGCGTAATATTTCTAGTTTTTATAATATGAGCTTTTTGTTATGGGATAAAATAAAATAAAAATTAAAGTTGTAAAAGTTATGAAAAGGTTGGAGTTTTATTACCATAAATATAGAAGTTAGGGATGGTTGAGCTACATAATAAATTGCAGGTACTTTTGAATTTTATCATTATATTTATTCACTAGACGCTCTATCAAGATTCCTGTTTTATCCCAAGGGAGTATTTAATCGGGATAAAGAGTATCCTATCACCCAAGTCAGCTCATACCCTGTCTCTATACCAAGTTTTATCAAAATTCGTTCAGTAGTTTCAGTGTGATTGACGGACAAACAACAAACAAACTTTTACATTTATAATATTAGTGTGATTAATAGATTTATATTGTTTATATCCAACATATTGCATCACTGCTATCGACACAATAGCTTACAGGTAACTTTTAAAACCAACAGGTTCCTACAGATTCAACACTTACAACATATTAAAATAGTTATCCTATGTACACCCAACAATTTATTAAAAATTGACTTTAAACCAATTCTAGAAATAATAAGACTATTTATTATATAAAACGATTTATATTTTAGAAATCTGATTTGATTCGTTTTATATTCACCAAGGTCCCTAACTCGTGACCTCCCTTTGTGATGTCTAATCTTACCCCTACACCAATGACTTATGTATGCCATTAGTCCAAGTGTCGCTATACTAAAAGAGTAAGTTTTCAAGTTATCCAGTTGACATACTTAGAGCACACTTAAAGTTAGAGGCCGCGTGTGTTCCGGTGATTGATAAATTGCCATTGTTTCTGTAAGACATGAAAAATGACGTGAAAGAGTTATTAATTATTAAAGAGAATATTTTCGTATTGCTTTGAAAGTGTCTTTTTCACTTGATAAAATTGTTTTTGTACTTTATAATTCAAAGAAACATTCATGTATTTTCTTGTATTTGATTTTACGCACATTTTAGAAATTAAAAACTTTTTAACGGATCAGTCTCCCCGTGACCACGCTCGCTGTGAAGTGTTCGAAATGTCGGGTTAATAATATAATGAATAAATCGCGTTTAAAATCCGTTAAAAAGTTTTTAATTTCTAAACATTCATGTATATTGTTTGTAAAATTAAATGCCACACGATACCTACATCGCGCAATAAACTTTTTTTGTGTAGCAATAATAACAAATTTAATCATTTAATTAAGTTAATTCCTTTATTTATCCATTAATTAGCAAGAAAATTAAATTATCTATTGGTATGGTTAACCGGTTAAACAACCTAGTCCTTAATTTGTATAAAAAGTATGCCTAAACTACCTATACCTATGAAATGTAATAAATTCAATTAGCAAAGATCGTACACAAAGAATCACGTCTATCGGTTTAAAGTCAACAGACATACCGAGTAACAAAACAAAGAAGAAACAATTGAGAATCACTTTCATTTTTGGGAGCGTTGGTTAAAAAGGAAAATGGCGGACTAAAACGCTGACACGCGAACCGCATCAGCTATCCGTTATAATTATATTAAAATAATTTGAGTGGATTTTGCGTGGCGCTTAAAATGATGATTTCTTTTATATATTCACATATTCATTCAATGAAATAAAGATTTCATTATTTTATTTTTATGTTGTTTTTTATTTAAATAAATAATACAAAAACACAAACACAAAAATAAAACTTGTACCAAAAAAAAACGGGAGATACCGCACAGAAGGCGGCCTTATCACTTATAAGTGATCTCTACCAGGCAACCAACTTAAAAATAGATAGCAACATAAAAGGAGGATTTCATATGTATTCTATAAAACGTATGTTCACAAAACATATTATCGTATAAGTATAGAGCAAAGCTTATAGTATTTAAACCCTATTGACACATAATATTTGAGTAACGAAAGTAAATTCGAGAAATTCTCGTGAAGGCCAAGACACTTTGGGATATCAGCGACATTGAAATGAGTGATATTTAAAACATATCCATAAAATTCATGTATTCGAAGTATACAATTTTATGTAAGACAAAAAATAAAAACTTATAAATCAAAACTTCGGAAATCGTTATGAAGCAAACCTTATTACAGATCATAGAATTGTCTTGGTTGCTACCGAATTTTCCGTAACTTTTGAAAACACATTAGCTAGTTTCTAGTTGTAGGAAAAATAAATAATAGTGATAGATTGTCCATAACTTATTGTAGCGTTTATTGGCTTAACTATTTACATTATTAAAATCCTTGCTTCACAAAGTTGGGTATATTTTTGCAAATAAAAAAAAAATATTAGCACTCATTTTCATCACATTGAAAAAATCGCATTGAAAAAATAGCAAAAAGGTTAAATAATTTAACTACTTCAGGGATTTAAATGTATACAGAAAAACCCTAGTATAGCATTTTTTAAAAGTCCCTTATATTACTCGTAATTTGTATTTGGACACATACATTAGATAGTACATTTCACGTTTAAAATCTATAAGAAAAAGTAACGGAGAAACTCCCTCGCACATTACCGCTAGTAATATAATAAATATACGATCTTAAATGATCATACAAAAAGGGGACACTTACATAGTTCCCAGTAATTTGAATACTTAACCTAAAAATATATAAACTGTTATAATAATAAATAGAAAATGTCATAAATAAACGTATTATAAAACCGTTAAAAACTTATACATTAACACGAGTTATAGCTCTTAAAATCTTAGTAATAATTAAAAAAAAAGCAACAAACTCACCCACACTATCCCAAATAATAGCTCCACAACACACTTCACCAAGTAACTTCAAAAATTTTCTATCAAATTGACGTTTTCGCGAATTATCTACGAGTTTTTCAGCTGAAACTTTCGGAATCCTAGCTCCTTTCAGCTAGTTCGAACACCGACTGACGGGACCCTCGGAATTCTTACAATTTTCCCGCGCACATGCGCTGATCGTTCACAACTTTTTAAATCTTTTTTTTTTACAATAAAAAGGTTCTATTATTGAAAGCAATTTTTAGATTTCAAATTAAGAAATTCACTTACAAAAATCGAACACAATTCTTGGCGCGGACAGCGCGAAGATGGCTGCTCTAGAATATGAGTCCGATCTCAGATTAACTTATGCAATAACAACTAAAATTATAATTTTACTGTTTTAATTGTAAATATTTATTGTTATTTAATAAGAATAAATCTTTACCAAAAAGGTTACCTACGTTCCTAGTGGAAGGTATCATTCCAAATTTTGGAAGGGTAAATGACTCTGAACTTCAATCAAACAAAAAAAAAATCACGTCAATCCTTTGAAACCCACGGAGTTATCAAGTAATAAAAAAGTACAGTCAAATTTAGAACCTTTTTGGAATGTCGGTTGAATTTAACTCGCAAAATCATCATATACAGATAAATATTTATGTAATATCAAAGAATATAAACTCAATCCATATGAAAGTATTGAAATTCCTTCTCTAATGGTCTCATCATAAGATACCAGTGTTGCAGAAACTATGATCGTGAATTTTAATACTCAAAATGGTTCAAATGGACTTAACTTCATGTTTATTTTTTCTATCAGTTTTTTATTTTAATTGTATTCTATTATATCAAATACAAGTTTATAAAATTGTCTTCATAATGAATATCAAACCTGGAACTTGTATAACGAAACATAAACTCACATATCACTGCACGAGGTGAGATTAATCAATAATTATTCAAAGTCATGTTTGTGAAAAAGGCAACGGCCTGTACGCATAGGGATAAAAAATACACAATAGATTGATTTTCGTTTGAACAATAGCTTACAAACATCCATACATCCACACATACATCATCCCTCGTCAATCTACCTAATTCTGACATACATCCCCAAACAGCCATAGTCACCTTTCAACTTTTTGAATAAAACCAACTTTTACAGACAGAAAAATTGTTGAAAAGCCGTCAGCATTCTCCAACCAAAAATCGACTTTACTTGCTGGATACAGCGTTCCTTTTCCACGAGCATATAAAGATAATTTGACAGTATATGAATTTACATATAGCAGATTTATTTCGCCCGTGATAATATCTTAGATTTATATCGCTACCTAGAATATGAGTCCTTTATAGTCATATTATGTAATACGAAGGGAAAAGCTACTGAAAACGTTGATATAATTTATATTCATATTTATCTTAGACCATTACTGTTTTCGGTTGAATTCATGCGTCCTAAGAGGGTTTTAGGATGTAGTGTAGTGGTTAGTTACTTATACAAACACAAAACAACAAATGAATAAAATAATACTAAGCGAATGAAAACGGTATAAGATATAAGTTCTGCCATGACATAAATTCTTAATGTTTTTTCTGAGTAACATCTCTGTTTAAGTAAAAATGGCGAAGTGTATTGTTTTTATATTACTATTATTATTACACGAACTTCTAACTATTAACTAGCCACGGTAATTTACGAAACATCACGAAATATTTCCCGTCAAAAAGTCTAACTAGTTATATGAAGCTAATGATAATAACGCCAATAGCAATATGGTAACTTTCTCTAGTACAGGAAAATACGAGAAAATTAGTTAAAATTTCCAGAATTGGAAATCCAATAGAACAAGAGTAGATATTAATCGTTTCCAGAAAAGATGGAATTCCGTATTCAACCCTGTGTCGCCAGCAAAGCGACTAAAGGAAAGCCTTCCTGCGATCCCGCTCTGGAAATGTCAGGTTGAAATATTCCTTTGATTGGACATTGCAGTAAAAGCGTAGTAGCAAGATGTCATTATAGAAGAGTCTGAGAGAGTTTGCGAAATAAATGCGATGTTTCTTCTTTTAATTATACGTAGGGTACGTAACTAATGTTTAATGTTATAATTAATGAATAAATTTTGTATGTGGGAGTCGTGCACGCTTCGGCACGAATTGAGCAAGCTCGCGACGGTGAAGTACCACACACCCACGCAAAACCGGCGTGAAAAATCGGTGAGTGGGGGATCCGGAGTCCCACATCCTTTTCCTTACCCTTTCCAGTCCTTTTCTTTATACTTCTCGTCAATCCTTTTTTAATCTCTGCCCAATTTAAAGTCGGCAATACATTTGTAGAGGCGTATGGTCATTGACCTTATGCCTCTCCAAATGTTCATGGGCGGTGGTAGCGATTACGATCAGGCGACCCACCAGCTCCATTGACGACTGTGACATAAAAAAACACGGTAACAACTTAAAGAAAGACAACGTAAAGAAACATGTTAATCGTATACTCTTTCAAAATCATTTATTACCCATTCGGTGGGTCACGAAGAAAAATGATTTATAGGTGTTGTGTAAACACAGATTTAGTTCAAACTACAAAATGAACAAAACTTTATTACGTTTTGAACTAAATCTGTGTACACTTAAAGCCAGCGGGCAAAGTTGGGTAAAAAGGAGTATGTACGAGAAATTTTGAAAGAATAGAACAAATTTGATCACGAGGCACGATTCGAACCTGCGTTTCTTGCCTAACCGTAGCAAGGCAAGAAACGCAGGTTCGAATCCTGCCTCGTCATCAAATATTTTCTATTCTTCCAAAATTTCTGATTTATAAAGCATTTCAATGCTATAAAACTAAAAATTAAAAAAAGGAGTATGTACGTTTGTATGTTATCAACATACAAACATACAAGTGAAACAAAAGCGTGGTAATATTGGACCCTTAATACTGCTGCTAATAAAAAGAAATTTAATATGTATTCTAAAATTGTAATAAATTTCATCCCTTCAGCTTATTTGCAATAAAAATACACCCTCACAAACTTTAACATTCTCAAAACGTATGTTATATGATCCTTGCATAAGAATGCAAACTGAAACCAAAATATATGAAGCGGTGAAGGAAAACATCGTGAGGATACCGGCATGTCCACGAATCAAAAGTTTGTCGACATGTGACGTCTGTCAAGTCGCATTTGGCCAGCGTGGTGGATTATGGCTTGAACCCTCATAAGAGGCTTGTGTCACTGCAGCGGGAACATGTATGGGTTGATAATGATATTGATAATAAGATTTTTTATACTGCACCTCAAACTTTTTATCTTTAAAGTTACGTTATTAAATACTATAAATACTAGCTGCGCCCCGCGGTTTTACCCGCGTTTGTCCGTATCCCGTAGGAATATCGGAATAAAAAGTTACCTATATGTTATTCCAGTTGTCCAGCTATCTACGTACCAAATTTCATTGCAATCGGTTCAGCAGTTTTTGCGTGAAAGAGCAACAAACACACACTTACATCCTTACAAACTTTCGCATTTATAAGATCAGCAGGACTTACCACCGTTTTCCAAAGCAGTCCCTACAGAGAAGAGCCATCAAGAAACTCTGTACTTGCTCTTTTAAATAACAAAATTAACAATTAACTTATACTAAATATATACATGCAACTGACCTTGTCGCAATTATGAAAGCAATTTTTCCCTTCCACGTCTAAATCAGTTCATATTAACACAAATTTCTCCCTTCCATAAATAGCAGAGTGAACAAGTGTAGTCCTTAATTCATTTAAAAGTGACATTTCACGTGGATAAGAGTGGTAGGATTTAATTGCATCTTCTATGTAGCCTGCTTCGTAATAACGCTGGTAAACTGTTTGACGGAACAGTAAAACTATGGACCTGCCGTATTCTGCTTTTTGATCGGATATATCTAAAATTTGTGATAAGTTCGCTGAATAATGTACCTATATTTTTTGTTTGCTATGAAATGCTATTTAAACTAGAAGAATAAATCACTATCAAGTTCTGTCTCATAGTGACAAAATGCTAAATTTCTAAATTATATAATAAATCGTATTTTAGTGTAATCCTACTAATATTCTAAATGCGAAAGTATGTAAGGATGTGTGTTTGTTGCTCTTTCACGCAAAAACTACTGAACCGATTGCAATGAAATTTGGTAGATAGCTGAACAACTGGAATCACATATAAGTAACTTTTTATCCCGATATTCGTACGGGATACGGACATACGCGGGTGAAACCGCGGGGGGCAGCTAGTAATATCATACAATCGAGCACTACGTATTGTCACGTCTTGCTAGCTACACATCCCATGTTGGTTTTGAAAACAAAAATATAACCTATACGCTCTGTTTGGCCTGGAAACGATATCGACTGAGCCAAACACACAAACACGATACGTTTATCTGTACCCGTTATTCCGATTATTATGCAATACGAGTTTTATTGTTCGTTTCAAGCTCCGTAAAATATCCAAGTATAAGTATTTATTATTTAAAAGCCTTATCAATCCAAAGCGCACATTGTAATGTCACCTTGACATTTAGTTCAGTCCCTTGAAAGGAACGAACTTTTCTGTGAAATATTTAATAATTGTCATTTTTCAATAGGTCCGATAGATTAATAGGGTTCCGTACTGAAAGGGTAAGAGAGTAAGAGGTATCTTCGCGTCTGTCCGTTCGTCTGTGTGTCTGTCTGTCTGTCGGTCTCATGAACCGGGAAACGTGATAAATATGATGGGTGACCAATTTCGTTTGTATGATAGATTTGTATGGTAGTTTAGTGCCAGTCCGATTCACACTTAACCGATTTTATTTTTTATTATTGCATACCACAACGACGCATAGTTAACGACGCCTATTAAGATAGAGATTAAAGATTAAATAAAACGGCTGCTTAATCTAGTTACGTGTGAAATATACTAAAATTACGAAACATTAAATATAAACAAACTCTTATGCCATCAATTTTTTCTCATGAGTTGTGTAAATGAATCCTATCCTACTAATATTATAAATGCGAAAGTTTGTGAGGATGGATGTGCATATGTGTATATTTGTTACTCTTTCCGCAAAATCTAATGAACCGATTGCAATTAAATTTGGTACGTAGATAGCTAGACAACTAAGGATAGAATAACACAGGCAAACTATTTATCCCGATATTCCTACGAGACACGTACTCACGCGAGTGAAACTGCGGGGCGCAGCCAGTATTGTATATTTTTAAAATCCAAATCGGTTAATTAGGTTATGAGGTGTAGATTGTGTAACTAACACCACTTACGATATATATATATATATATATATATATATATAGTATATATATATATATATATATATATATATATATATATATATATATATATATATATATATATATATATATATATATATATAGATTTGATAAATACTTTTTAATCGTCATATCGCACAAAATCAGTTTTTACCGGAACACAGTTTTTACAGGAAGAAACTCTGTAGTTGCTCTTTTCAAATCAAATCAATTATTACATTTTCAAGTCTGTTTCGGAAATAACTTGAAACGTTGTATAACGTGACCTACGTTATTATTCATAACAGCAGTATTTTATAAAATTAGTTGTTTCCGTAACTTTTCCTTTGATTCAGCATCTATTGTTTATCTTAGTGAACGTACCATTATCATCAGTTCAGACGTTGCAGAGGTTATCGCTAACCTACAACCAGAATGCAAGTCACATAAAAAATACTGTATGCTAATATCATATCATACATACAACCAAAAGTGTTCTTGTGTGTGTATCTTGTAAATGACTATTAAAAGCACAGCTATTTTAAAATCATAGACAGACTCTTCAAATATATCTTGGTAAATATTATTGTTTGATAATCTATGATCTCTGCTAGATTTACATTGATTCGTAATTGTTTCATATACAGAAGTACGGCGTGATACAGTATCATGCGAATGCTACTGTGTTTGTGAAGGGGAGACGAGGGTCCATTTTTCTCATCTCTCTCATGTTCTCACTTTTCCTAGTCCATTCTTCCTTGCCTGTCATAAATTTTTCTTTTCCCTTTAACCTTTAGAAGCGACCAACGCAATCGCAAAGGCATTATTTCTGCGAGTGCTCTTGGGCAGTGCTAATCAGATTCAGGTGAACCGCCTGCTATAATATGAAATATTGTAAGTATGTTTATTATGTATTCCAATCAGATTTTATTGCACAAAAACATCGATAAAGCGAAACACGTGTGCCTATAACGAATTTAGTCCCCAGAATGGCGGGAAATAATTAAATATGCGACGATAATCGTGACATATTGTCAGATAAAAGTATTTGCGATTCCATCAATTATGCGCTAATATTAACAAATTAAGACACTGGAAACTTTATTTTTTTATTTAAATTGTTTTGATAAATTTATGGTTACTTATCGGTTGGTTTTTATTTTGATTGGTAAACTAAAACCTTCATTTTTTAAACCAGCTGCGCCCCGCAGTTTCACCCGCGTAAGTCCGTATCCCGTATCGATATCGGGATAAAAAGTTACCTATATGGTATTCCAGTTGTCCAGCTATCTACGTACCAAATTTCATAGCAATCGGTTCAGCAGTTTTTGCGTGAAAGAGCAACAAAAACACACACATCCTTACAATCTTTCGCATTTATACTATTAGCAGGATTTCGTGGCCTCATATCGTCGATCTGTGGGATCGTAAATCCCAAAAAGATTGAGCTATTTAAACGAGATTTGAATAAGAATATAGTACATAGAAGATTTATTTGATATTTGATTCGGCTGATATATCACCCGAAGTTATTCCTCATGTAAATTAACATCGAAATTCAAGCTTGAATCTCAAACTATCAATATACCAAACTTTATAAAAATAGGCTCTTCATTTTAGTTAAATACACATACATAACGCTATTATGTATAGATTGTTTTGACCCTGGTGTTAATGCAGATATAAATTCTTTCAAAGAAAAACAGTTTGCAATTTTATGTCGTGAAAGAATTTCTCATGAAACTATGATAACTGGTATTTAATTTACAGAAACAATTTCTGTTTTTAAATGCGCCTTGAATATTTCTATTTAAAATGTATTCAGCATTCTGTTCAATTTATTTTTCAGGTTCATTATTCTGTATGCTTAAACTGTATATTTTTATGAATATACTAGCTGCACCCGGAAAACGCTGTTCTGCCTTACTCTGATCATTTAGGGGGATGAAAAATAGATGTTGGCCGATTCTCATCGATACCGGATATGCACAAAAAATTTCATCAAAATCGGTCAAGCCGTTTCGGAGGAGTGTGGCAACGAAAACTGTGTGAGAATTTTATATATTAGATGATATGTTTTGGATTATTTTCATCTTATGAAAAACGTTTGTTCATATAATTTATAAAATAATTTTGATAAAGTTTTATTAGTACAAATAATGACTTGCGGTCCGCCCCGAGTACGACCGTGGTACAAATAGTGTATATTATATTACTCATGATCACATATGAGGCAGAGAAATAATTTTTAAAATCAGTGTGCTGTTCCTGAGCTTAGCGCGTTCAAACAAACAGACTCTTCAGCTTTATATTATTAGTATATATCATTTAATATTGAAGATTATTAGATACAAAAATGTTAAAAATTTGTAATGTCCATGGAAAGTTACAATAATGAGATTTCAGATTAGAAAATTATTGATTTAATATTTATTACATACATTGACAAATTGTTTCGAAAGTTTTCGATTATATCATATTCAGAAAGTCATTAATTGTGACGATTTATATTAAACGACAATCAAGCAAAAATTCTATGAATATCAAATCTATAATTGATATTACTGAAACATTGAACCATAATAAAAACAATATTATTATTTTTTTTATGTTACAGTCGGCAATGGAGCTGGTGGGTCGGCTGATGGTAAGCGCTACCACCGCCCGTGAACATTTGGAGAGGCGTATAGTCAATTGCAGGCCTTTCGCTTCTACAATTAATGGATTGCCGACTTTAATTGGGAAAGGATTAGGAAAGGATTGATGAGAGGATTAAAGGAAAGGACTGGGAAGGGTAAGGAAAAGTATATGGACCTCCGACTTTTTTTTTTTTTTTTTTTTTATGTCACAGCGGGCAACTGAGCTGGTGGTTCGCCTGATGGTAAACGATCACCACCGCCCATGAACATTCGCAAAGGTAGTGCCTCTGCGAATGCGCTGCCCGCTTTTAGTGGGTAAGGGAAAAGGAACGGATTCATGACAGGAAAGAAGGAATGGACTGGGACGGGTGAGGAAAAGGAAATAGGCCTCCGGCTCCCCCACTCACCGTACGAAACACAATAGCAAGTTATTATTTCACGCCGGTTTTCTGTGGGGGTGTGGTACTTCCCCGTGCGAGCTGGCCCAGTTCGTGCAGAAGCGTGCTCGACTCCCATAATAAAGTTTTAAGGTCATTTTACTATATAAAACTGTATTAAAAAGCTATATATTATTTTAAGTGCTTATAATTGTTACGCTGTGATAAATCAGAAATACTTTTGCTATTTCTCTGTTTGTTTATGTCCCTGCTTATCCAGACTGATCTGGAACCGCTGAACCGATTAAATAAAACAATCACTGAACGATAAGGGATAATATTATTCTGTTGGGCATTTTTTATATAGCACTTATTTATGGATTTGCACAGAAACAGAGTTATTACTTAAATTTAAAGAATGTCTTGGATACCTTCATTATATTTATGTACATAATAGCATTTCAAAGAGTGTGTATCACTTATTCAATCTTATAATATACTATCTGCTCCCCACGGCTTCACCCCCGTAAGTGTGTTTCGTAGGAATATCGGGATAAAGAGTGCCTATGCGTTATTCCAGTTGGCCAGCTATCTACGTATCAAATTTCACTGTAGTCGGTTCAGTAGTTTTCGCGTGAAAGAGTAACAAACATTTTATATGTTGACATCATCCATCCATCAGAACATCCATCCATCCTCACAAACTTTCGCATTTATAATATTAGAAGGATAAAACGCAAAGTTGTCTGACTGACTTAACTATCAACGCCACGTACTGGACCAATTGGGTTGAAATTTTGGCATGCAGATAGTTACTATGACATCATAGCTATCTGCATACCAAATTTAGTGGATGCTAAAGAAGGATTTCGATAAGCCATTAAGTATTTTATAGGAAGTACCATAATTTTGAGCACGCAGTCGAAGCTGCTGGCAACAGCTAGTTGGAAATAAGTATAACCTGGTTTATTTCAGTGCGATATGTGACGGAGATGGAGCCGCCTGCGCACTGAAGCCTACTTCTATTAATTTTTAATTTCAATAGTCCTTAAGAAGAAGGATAAAGTCATTTTATGTATAAAGAAGATATATTTATCTACAGACTAGTGCTCGTCCCGGCTCCGTCCGGATATTAAGATTCCTGTTTTTTACCTAGGAGCATTTCATCGGGATAAATAGTAGGGTATCCTATAACTCATTTAGCTCACTTACTGTCTGTATAACAAATATTATCAAAATCCGTTCATCCTAAGAAACAAACTTTTTCATTTATAATATTAGTGTGAAATGTGATAATGTGACAAGATGACATTTATAGATATACTAGCTGCGCCCCACGGTTTCACCCGCGTAAGTTCGTATCCCGTAGGAATATCGGGATTAAAAGTTGCTTATATATTATCCCAGTTGTCCAGCTGTCTACGTATCAAATTTCATTGCAATCGGTTCAGCAGTTTTTGCGTGAAAGAGCAACAAACACACACACACATCCTTACAAACTTTCGCATGTATAATATTAGTCGGATGAAAGACTGCAGTGTGTAAGAACACCATCGACTCTTCAAAGCGACGGAATTGGATGTGAGCTGTGAAAAACAATTTTTTCAGCATTTATTCCAAGCATATAATGTAGACCGAGTATGTACTTGGTCTCGTTTCTATTGTAAGAGAAAAAGTTAAATTACAAACAATAAGTATTCACAAAGTATTGCGTTTCAATGCTAGTAATGATTAATAAATACTACCTACTCCGTCAAATTAGTACAAACTTTGATAGATAAAACTCGATTTGAAATAGAAATAGAATAAAAAATGTTTCTATTGTGGCGTTAACGCCTTAATTATCTGTATTTTTTATTATCTGTCACTTAAAATGTAACGCTTGACCATTAAGATTCAAAAAGAGACGTTGAGTTTTAATACGTCTTGGGTTAGACGAAATTATATATTTTAAACTTACTACAGAGTATAAAACAAAGTCGCTTTCTCCGTCTCTATGTCCCTATGTATGCTTAAATCTTTAAAAGTAAGCAACGGATTTTCATGGGGTTTTTTTAGATAGAGTGATTCAAGAGAAAGGTTTATATGTATAATAACATCTATTACTACCCCGAATCAACGCGTACGAAGTCGCGGGCAAAAGCTATTTTTGACCATATGATTAAGAAAGAAAGAAGAAATACAACAGACAGAAGAAATAATACTAATACCTTTCATACCGCCACCAAAAAGGATCTAATTCAGCGTTTGCTAGGAGAGCTCCTAGCGCTGGTTTTCAATTAGACCCCAAAAAATAAAGAAAAATAATAATAAATAAATTAGAAACACTATTTAATAATTATAATTAAAACATATTTAATAATAATAATCGTGTAATTTAATTAAGTGAATAATAATTATGTGTTATTGTCTCTCTAATCTATATACGTGATGCTAACTGGTAAAATGGACTATAAACCATTTAAATACGAACATCGTGGCTTTTGTGAATGGGACACAACATAAAAATCCCATACGATTTCCCTTTTTTTGTAGCGTATCGTATGTATTAATGTTCGTTGTTAATTTTTTTAAAGCTTCATGCTTTAGATGCTGTAGTCTGCAAGGTGCTTTTATTGAAAGCGATATCAATTGACGTCACAATAAAACGTTGAATATTATATTCACAAACATTTAAAAAGGGCCTTGACTTTTCAGTTCTTGGCGTTATTAACAATTCTTAGTAATCAATGAAATGTAAAAGTTTCATAATATCTGTATAATATAGACGTCATAAACTGTCTCATGGTATTATTGAGGGACCAACATTCCTAACTTGAATATTAAATTTGTTTTTGTATATCAATGACTAGTGGTTTGCCCCGGGTTTGCTAGTGGTATATATATATATATACCCTAAAGCAATCAGGGATCACATACAAACTGTGAAAAAAGCATCTATGACTGAGTGGTTAGGAACTTAGACTTCAATCAAAATATCGGGGGCTCGAGACCAGTCGAGCATACAAAAAACAACTAGAACTCAAAATTTATCTGAAGAATATTTAAGAAACAAAAAAGTTTGACGATATGTAACATCCGCCAACTCGCTCTTTACCAGGGTGGTGAATCATGGCTTTGACCCTTATAGGAGGCCTGTGTCCCTGCAATGAAGACAAATATGGGAAGCTGGTCATGATTATCTGTTAACCTTTCTTAATTGCATCTTTTTATAACTGTATTTCACTTTTTTAAACGACCCACACCGAAACCCACAAATCGAACGCCAAAAAAACCGAGTTAAAATATGCATACACGAGACATATCCTTTTTCTTACAAAGTAGGTTCAAATAGCATTAAATACAGAATATAATTTAAATTAAACAGATCTTATATAACACAATTAATATAGAAACCGCCTCATTGAGTGGTTTTACTAAGTGAGTATCCGTGTTCCCTCTTCTGATACTTACTATATGTTTACTTAAACTTAATGCATTCATGTTATCTACTAGCTGCGCCCCGAGGTTTAACCCGCATAAGTCCGTATCCCCTAGGAATATCGGGATAAAAAGTTGCCTTTATGTTATTCCAGTTGTCCAGCTGTCTGCGTATCAAATTTCATTGCAATCGGTTCCATAGTTTTTGCGTCAAAGAGCAACAAACACACACATCCTTACAAACTTATTAGATTTAACTTATAGGATTTAACCCCGAACACGCGGCTTTATCATCATCATCATCATAAATCTATTCACTGTTGGTCATGACCAATATCTATTCCTATTAATTCCGTCACTAGCATCTAATCATACGATATAGAACGGATTGATGAGTGGAATAACTGGAAAAGGCAAGGAAAAGGATACGGATGAATTTTTTTAAAGTAGAGCATATGGGATTTTTACCCACTAAAACCTTCTCGGCGGCCAAACTCAAAGCATAATAGCAGGGATCCTGGGATCTGCTATGGAACGCACCAGGATATAATTATTATACCTAACACCGCCATCCTCACTTATTATTTAATCAAATAAGTAATTATCTAATCACATGGCTGTAACAACTAGATACCAGACCCCATCCAATAAACAAGAAAATTCAATGCAATACTTATAGATCAGGACTACAATAAAATCGCCCAGTAATGATCCCTTTATGTTATATGAAGCTTAGTTCGCACGTTGAATAAAAACTTCTATAATTATTCTTATAATCTTATTTTTTACTAGCTCGTCCCGGCCCCACCCGGATTTTCCATGGATTAAATAAACTAGCCCATGAAATTCACAGTTTTCTATTGGTTAAAGAATTATTAATATCGGTTCAATATATCCAAAGGTTACCGCTACAACGACACAAACTCACAAATTCAAAAACTTTTTATAATATTAGTATATATAATACTCGCTTTATATGGGTAAAATAAAGCTATTAAACATTTCTCGAAGATTCTTTCATATATGTTCTAGATATTCCTAAACAATAACGCTATATTTTCCTTTTTTTCATATATATACCTCATTTATTACGATAACCACGTTGCTTCGTTATAACACGTCACACAAAGTCAAAAATATGCGAATTTGGTAACAGTCATTAAACTTATTTATAGCTAAGTCCATTACTTCATATAACAATAATAATAATAGCGCCCCCGCGGTCCTTAGTTCTCCCGGGGGAGGTCCCTGTCCTCACCTCCGGACTGTCTCGGTGGCAGTTCGG
>NC_052117.1:454946-568708 GCF_012273895.1 Zerene cesonia | reverse complement strand
CTTCCAAAAGACCGGGTGCTTTCCTTCTGGAGGTACCCGAGTATTATGGAGAGATACACATAATAATAATAATAAATTCTTTATTTCGGGGTAACAAAGACCCAATATCACATTTTATAACAATTTTACAAAAATAAATTCACAAAAACATAATTACAAAAGTTAAAATTAAAATAAAATAAAAAGTAATAATAATTTAAATAATACATGTCCATCCAAAGCACAATATTTTAAAATTAAAATTAAGAGAAACACACAATAAAAAGACAAAATATATCATTGTCTCACCAACACATGAATAAAATGCTTGAGTATTGGTGAGTCAGTTTTTTCAGTCAGTTTTATAATATGTTTAATTTTATTTATCTATATCCAAATTTCATAACAATCCAATCAGCTGTTTTGAGTAAACGATAAATATTCTAACAAGCTTTTATAATATTAAAAGGATGAATTTTATAAGGCTGTATTTTGTTTATATATTCTGTAGTCTACAACCAGCTTTAGCAATATTCTAGAATAATTGAATGTAATGGCGGAGTAATTTGGGCGGACGTGCCGTCCTCCGGGAATCCTTAATGCATTGGCATTTTATTTCCTAACTGGATACACGATTGTTACTCACTGTATGGGAATGGCTTGAATATTTCCGTATATAAGTAATGGATGTAATATTTTAGGTTAATATTAAAATCACACTAATATTATAAACTAGCTACCCGCCCGTGGCTTTGCCCGCATAGTCGCAGGAACGATATCCTCGCATTTTCCCAGTCCCGTGGGATTTCCAGGATTTACCTATGTCCGTCTGTTGGTTCTAAGCTACATCTGCACAATTTTCCAATTTTTAAATCTCAGTCAAATCGGTTAATCCGTTCTTAAGTTATAAATAGTTTAACTAACACCACTTATTTATAAATATAGATGTGAAAGTTTGTTTGTTTGGATGTTTGTCAATTACGCTGAAAGTGCTGAACGAATTTTTATGAAATTTGGTATACAGACTTGGGTGATAGGATACCTTTTGTCCCAATTAAATGCTCCCTTGGGATAAAACAGGAATCTTGATATCCGAGCGTAGCTGGGACGAGCTTCTGGTAGATAATATGTGTGATATTATGTTTACATGATTAATATACTTGGATAAGTTGCTATTTAACGATATTTATTACTTCTATGGGGGTGTGGTAATATCCCAGGTGTAAGCTTGCCCATTCATACCAAAGCGTGTTGGATTATCACATTAAGCATGTGAGATATCAATTTAGAATTGAATTATTCTAAGAATTGTATACAATCCCAATAAACGGAGCGAACATCTGTTTTTAAAATTCCATCTTCTTCAGATAATAAACAAACAAAAGAGATTTTTATTGATTTAAAAATTTTATTCATTTAAACATATAAAATAATTCGTTTTTGGCACCCGGCCAACTAACATTTCAATAAATAATTCTCAACGTTTAGCCCTCGAAGCCCTCGTCAACCTTTCAGTCAGCCTTTCGCCTGCCTCAAAGATGTCTGTGATGAAAACATACGAAGTGCTAAGCCTAGCAAACACGTCACTGAAGTCAAAGAGACCTTTCAGAAGCTGTCATAGCTTACCTAAGTTTCTGGTGCCTACGTGGGATATTTCTCATTTTACATATTGGGACGATTCTTTATGTAAAATACCATTCACTTTAATACTATTTACTTAATATTATTTTACTTTTTTAATAGAAGCCTGTCATTTAACAAATATTTGTTAATAGTTAAAGATTTTCAACAACGAAACAAAAGTTCACCTATAACAATAATCTTCTTGAAAATCTCTTCAAAATCAAGTTATCGTTTCGTAGGTTATACAGACAGATAAACACATGACAATAATATTCGGAAAATCTTTATATATAACTCTTTTCCACAAAACATCACTGATGTCCCTAAGAGGAAAGTATTATTCCAGATTCTAAAAAATAAAAAATAAAATGGGACCGAATTTTCTACCAAACACAAAATATTTACGTCATTCGGTTGAAAACCCACGGAGCTATCGAGTGACATAACAAAAAAAGCAGTTGCAATGAGAACCTCCCTTGCTTTTGGGAAGGTCGGATAAAAAGCGCCCCGCGCTATTTAAAAAAATAGCCTCATGTGTAATCGACGCACGAACGCAGTGCATCAATGTTCCATTGTTCCGGTATTCCGTTGGAACATTCGGAACAATAAAAATACGGAATGAAATATAAAAATGTATGTGTGTAACTGAAACCCCCGTATCAGACGTGCACATGCAAAATGCATAATGTGCTGAATCGGAGATAGCTAAAGCTCCCTACCATTGGTAAAACTTAACAATCTTTGATATAATGAGTCGAGTTGTGTGTGACTTTTTGCCAGACTCTTATTCTCGTTTGATTTTGATAGCGGGGGTGATTACATAATCCCGTCATTCAGGTATTAAGTTACTTGTTTATAAAAGAAGCTTTTCTGTTTGTTTTATTACTATAAGTAGTTCTCACATTCAAAACGTATAACATAAGTACATGAAACATTTTTTTCAATGATAACAATAATTCATGTAGAAGTACGCGTCCCTTATTAGGTGAGAGGACAGGCGTTTTCATTGTTAAAAGATTTTAATGTTTAATTTTTAGTTTTATAGCATTGAAAGGTTCGAATCCTGCCTCGTGATCAAATTTTTTCTATTCTTTCAAAATTTCTCAGATTTTAATGTTTTCAAATTTGTTCAATTATTAAGTTTATCTTTACAAAGCTGAATGAAGAAAGTTTGTCCATGTTTAGTTCTCTTAATTATTATCATTATAGAACAGCTAAATTTAATAAAATCATCTACATAAAATATTGAAGCTGCAATATTGAGTTTTAGATTCGAGAACTCCTAGTAACGGTCGCGGTTTATTGCACGTAAAATGGAACTAATAAAATTACATAAACATGATTGTTTTCATAGGAAATGTATACATGGTCGAATTGAAATATATTTACTATACTATATATAGAGTATATATAGTATGATGTTGTTTTGTTTTATTAATTCTTTAATTAAACTTTAACGTAAATGTTGTAATTTCCTGCAAAAAACTATGAATGTGGCAGGCTTAGAAAAAATGTTAACTGTGTCCTTTATTGGAAATTCATTATAAATAAATAAATATATATGTATATAACCAAGAATGTGAATAATTGTACTTGGGATTTTATAAAATAGGCCACTGAGCTGGTGATTCGTCTGACGGTAAGCGGCCACCGCCAATGAATATTTGCAGAAGTGGGACTGCTGAAAAAAGTAGAGGGGGTAGCAGGGGTAAAGGATATGGAAAGAAGTGACGACGGGAATAAAAGAATGGACTAGGAAGTGGGGACTGGGGTGAGGAAAAGAATAAGGGCCTCCGATTGCCAATGCCGAAGCATGCTTGACTCCGACACTCATTGTAGCGAAAAAAATTCACTTGCGCGATTCAGAGATTTGGTTATATGGCTATATCTGCATTATATTATTATATAATAACGTAGAGCTGAAGAGTATATTTGAATGCTTATCTCTGAAACTGCTGGATCGTTTTCATGAAATTATTTCACCATTATTCACATAGGTACATGATCCTTGGTTTAAGTAACTGCCACTTAAAAAAATATATAAGAACGTGTTATTAAAAGTAATTTTGTTCAACCACAAATATGAGGTTAAACGCATACATTTTCTCGCCAAATGCCCCAACATTTTCTACACTTCATTGCTTCTAGTTCGGAATTCAATATACGACAAAGGAATACGACTCGCAAAGCTTCCGGAGCAAATAATGGATGTTTTTGAGTCTTTGAGGGTTACCTTTACAATCGATTAGATATTAGATTCGTTACGTTTGTCTCTTTGTCGCATTATATAGTACACATCTGGATGTTTTTTTTATATGTTAGTCGGCAAAGTTAGTGGGTGGCCTGATGGTAAGCGCTACGATATTTAAACATTTGAAGAAGCGTAAATCATTTACAGAGGCCTTACGTCTCTACAAATGGATTGCCGTCTTTAAAAGGTGTGAAATTATGGATGAGTGGGATAAAGGAAAGGTCTGGGAAGGGAAAGGATAAGGATACGGGCGTCTGAAATTGTTTATGAGCGTCTGATTAAATTGTAACATACTTGACTCATACAGTTAACGTTCTAAATATTTTAATTATCCGTTTAGTTGGGATTGAAACCTCAACCAGCAGCTAATAACTTTAAATCTCTCTTCAGTCTAAGCTTGCCATAGCTTATGCTAGTTAAAAACTTTAAATATCATAAGGGAAAATATTTCAACTGGTACTGAGCATTTAAGTTCTTTAAAACTCTCTGAATTTATTTATAACTTTTATTGAAGAAGAATTTAAAATTCAAAACAATTTCCAACTATTTATTAACCAAAATTCACTATACGGATTCAAAGGGAAGATTTGATTTAGGATGGAAGTGATGTCTTGTGATAACATGACATTCACAGATGAAGAAAAGTGCATTTTTCCATATCACAGCAGGCAACCGATCACCTGATGGTAAGTAACCACCAACGCCCATATACATTTGCAGATATAATGTTTATGCATCATTCAAATCACAATATAAATCACAATACAACACAGAATTGACGGAGGCCCATATTCATTTCCTTTCCCTTCCCAGTCCTTTCCTTTATCCCTCTCGCAAATCCTTTCTTAATCCCATCCCAAAAAGTCGGCAATTGTAGAGGCGTAAGGTCTGCAATGGATCTTATGCCTCTCTAAATTTTCATGGGCGGTGGTAGCGCTTACCATCAGGCGACCCACAAGCTCCATTGACGACTGTGACGTAAAAAAAAAAGAATTTAAGCTTAATGCGGAGAGCCAATAGGTTAGAACACATCCGCCTCGCGTGACCGCTGTCAAACAAAAGACGTCGCGAACTACTCCATTCGGGGTTACCCACTCCTGATTTAATTTCGCACTAATAATTTTTTTTAATAATGAAAATTAACGTCATCAGAACTCGTAACAATTTGCAACAAAGGAGTTAAATTACATTAAATTGTTCTCACAACTCATTACTTCAATCAAATAACATTATTTAATCTTTTAATAATCTATTATGTATATGTTTTCTTAACGCTAAAATTATAAGGTTACCACAACATTCCATAATATAATCCAGTACATGCAACTTAACTAATAAAGAACACCCCACAGCGTCGACATTGACCCCAGAACAAATGTGGTAAAAACACGCGAGAAGCCGTGTACACAATATGTAGCTAATTATGCCTAGACTAGCCGGTCGATCTGACTTTGACCGCAGTTTTTCCTTGCACTTTTGCTGGTGTCAGCGTTTACTCGAGCTCTGTTTTTGGTATTATAAGATACTAGCGGTCCGCTTCCTCAATAAATGGGCTATCTAACAATGAATGAATTTTTCAAATCGGATCAATAGTTCCTGAGATTAGTACGTTCAAACAAACAAACTCTTCAGCTTTATAATATTAGTATAGATTAAACCGGCTCCAAAAAGGAGGAGGCTAGCAATTCGGCTGTATTTTTTGTGTTTGTTACCTTATAACATTTATTTAAAAGCTGGCATGTGGTCCCTTTTGAATTTGGTCTAGTTCGGACAAGTTGAAGACGATTTTGTTTTTTTGAATATAATTAATAAGACGCATTTTCCTATCCAATTAAATGTATCATTTAAATTAATTATAATTTATTTTGTATTCAGCAATATAGTACAATAAGGCTTTTAAATTATAATAAACACGGAAAAGTCAACGGTTTCTTTCTTTGATTTATATATAGCAGTATAATATGAGATCATAATGCGCGTGTGAGTGAGCCATATTAAATGTATAAAATTTTAAAAATATATGTATATTTAGAAGTTGCATGTATTATATGAAATTTTATACTAATTACCACTCACACGTCACAGTAATAAATATAAAACGATATAACGTTATCTAAAACCAATCAACAATCCTAAATATACGTTTATTTTTGAAATATTATATCTCAAATATCGTTCACAAAGTTTATACGAGCTTTTCAATCTAAAACTGAGCGCGGGCAAACAGAATGAACGCGTACAAAGTAAATATTACTTCAATGGTATGAGTGCATTTGCTTCGTAAAACTACAAGACCTATTCGATTACAAATTCCCATTGGAGCGAACTTCAAAGAAATACTTAATCAATTTATTTCATATTGAACTGGGTTAAAGCTTTTATTTCGCGGCTTTATTAAATATATAAAATTTCGATGTGAAACTGAATTGTGGTTTAACGTTACAACTGTGACTGGATTACCTCTCAGTACTGAACCTAAATATTAGAGGTTACTATAACTTCTGTTAAAACTGAACCCTAGTTATAGATTTATCGCCACCGAAACCCATAGAATACTAAATTTTATCAAAATTGTTGGGGGCGGTTCTGAGATTCATGTTACATATATATGTATCAAAATTGATATTATAAAAAGGATATATTTGTGGTTGTGTATAAAAATCTACATGGAAATTTCTTAGAGAAAATATATTTAACCGCCAATATTTCAATTAAACTTATATATAGAAGCACTTTTAAATCTTTATAACACAGTTCTAACATTTATTTTTACCATCGGTTCGGGAAGCAGTTTCTACAGAGACGAGCCGGCAAGAACTCTGTACTTGCTCTTTTCAAATCATTAAAATTTTACATTCAATTGAGAATTATAAGATCAAAAATACCTATTTGCCGGACCTACCACGTACTAATAGTATAATTTGAAACAAACTGAAATATTCCTTAAGCTTATATTCTAAAATACCTAGTAGGTAACCAAAAACTAATGAATATACAGTTACAGTACGGGGTTTACTTCCCGGGAGAAATCATTTCCCTAATATGGGAAAAGTTATCGCGCTGCGAGTACAATATATCTTGCTTATTTCACATGTATTTTTGGGTCCTTATTTTATAATAATAAATAACGTTATGTTTGTATGATGTGCATTTTAGGGTTCCGTACCCACAGGGTGAAAAGGGACCCTATTACTAAGACTTAGCTATAATTCTGTCCGTCTGTATGACATTAGGCTGCAATCTCATGAACCATGATAGTTAAACAGTGACATTTTCGGCGATGTTTTTTTTGTAGCCACCATATTAACCACAGATAACATAATACTATAGATATTAACGAAAAAAAATCAAGGTAAAGCAGCGACTGGCCCGGTCACAAATTGGATGGGTGACCAATTTTTTTTGCAGTCTCTCTTGTATAAAAGAACCATCTCGCCTGATGGTAAGCTAAATTGTGACTTAGTTGCGCGCTTCTCTAGTACTGGAACGCGCTTTCCTAAAAGGTTCGCTCTTCTCTTAAAGACATTCAGATTGTACCCATCGGGGAATAGATTCAGGAAGCTAGTTCCAGTCTCTACACTTTCTAATGAAGAATGGTAAGTCGAAGCGCTTTATCCAGACACACGGAATGTCCATCATATGGGGATGTCTAGAATCCGTGTCTCTTTTTTATGCCATAAGCGGACAACTGAGTGGTCCGCTTGATGGTAAGCGATCACCACCGTCCATGAATATTGCACGCTGCCCATTTAAGGAAAGGATTGACGACTGGAAAGAAGGAATGGGCTAATAAATAGTAAAGATAACGGGACCCGCTCCCCCGTTTTGTTTGATACCAAAAGTGAAAGACATTATGTACCCTTAACAGTGGTTAACGCGTGGTCGTAGCAAAAATTTGTTTTGGTCTGGCAGGACATAGAAGGCTGATCACCTACTTGTAAACAGATGTATATCATCTACCCCATACCCCATTTGGGGACACGGGACTTCACTAATGTACCCTTTTTTTGTTGTCATAGCGGGCAACTGTGCTGGTGGTTCCCCTGATGGCAAACGATCACCTTTTAAGGGATAAGGGATAAGGAGAGGATTGATGACTGGAAAAAAGGAATGGACTGGGAAGGATGAGGAGAAGGAAATAGGCCTCCCGCTCCCCCACTCTTTTCTGGGGGTGTAAACATGATAAAAGACTATTCGCTATTTCCTATTGTCAAAGTGTTAAACGTGTCAATACTTGATTTACACAGCCCTTTGTCAAAAGATCAAAGAAACGAAAATTACTTTGAAAATTTTTAACGCTTCGCTAAATGGTGTATAGGGGTGAATTGCCGATAAAAAGATGGAGTTTTATTGGTAATTATTTATTTATTCAACAAAATGTTATGCTGTTTTTCGCTTTGCTATGTCCGCTTCGGCTTCGTCCGTGATACTGTTTTTTTCCATAACATCATTCCTTGGCCTTATCAAAAATGTTCAAAAAATTTGAGCAATTGGTCGAGCCGTTCTCGAGTTTTATGCTGTTTGACGATCCATTTTATATTTATTGATAATCCTTACTCATTTGAAATAGTAAGCATTATCTAAGGTAATTAAATATATATTTAAAAATATGAAATTTGTATGCCAATTGTTTGGCGAATTGTGTGGACTATATTATTGTCGACCATGTGAACTCTGTGTTACCACAGTTCAAACAAATAAATGATTATTATTAAATGATTAAGTATGTATATTGGCAAAGTGTCACCAACTTAACTCTGAAATGAAGCGCGTCGTCACCGTCGCTTCAGTGTATAATAAGCAATATATATTAAAACTTCAAAATATAAAAATAACAGACCACTTGAAGTAGTCAACAATGACAATTCAACATCTTTACTCGGTAGTTAATTATTTCGCCATTTCAAAGATAATTTGTTTGCACTGTTTACCTATAGGTGGTATTATCATAATTAATAAGATTTAATAATGGGAAAGCTCTTTTTTGTGTGTTTCTCTTTCATATTGCAACGTAGCCATTTTTTTATAATACTATGCCTCTGAAGGACACTAGAGATCTAGACTACTTTTTATAGCGGTGAAAAATCTCATTTCCATGGCTCAAGCTGCGTAGTTTTTCACTACGCAGCGCTGCGTGCTGAAAACTATATATATACTGCCATCTGTAGAAAAATTACAAATACTCCTGTATTAAGACATTCAGCATTCACAGCACTACTGCTGTCCACGTTTTTTGTCTTAGTAGATAGATGGCGCTCAAATTAATTTATTTAAATAATTTTATCGGTACTCATTTAAACAATGACTTTAAATCAATTGCTTAAGTTAAACTGTAATTATTATAACATTCAATCTATAAAATACACAAATAAAATGCCAAATTTGTTGGTTCCTGTTTATTAACAAAAACTACTACTATTTTTGTGACATCTAATGAAACAATATTACAGGAACGTAATTTGAAAAACGTTAAGCCTTGAAAGTGTAAATAATAGCAACTAGATAGCGCTGTTCCTTAATAATATGCAATTTAGTTCAAGAAGTATCTATACATATGTGTAACGGAAAAAGGTTATTAAATATAAATAAAACTAACTTCTTCGCTCCGGGTCCGCCCGGGTAAACTTTTTTATCCACTATAATATATATAATAGATTTTAGTATTGTATTGTGTTGGTTAATACGCGAGCATTATGCGTTTAGAAATTAAAAACTTTTTAACGGATTTTAAACGCGATAAACATGTATGGATAAATTCAATTAATCTATGTGACAATTTGTGTTTAACCCACTTTTAACCCATATTATTCTTATCAGCAATAAAAAGATATAAAAAAAAACTAATTCTAGGTCACCATATAATCGCCCATTCATGACAAGCCTTAAATCTTTCATTAACTAAAATATAGCGCCTGTAATTAACTAAACATAAGACTTAACGAGCTGCTACGAAAAAATACAGTGGAAATAAATTAGCCACTACGAACGCTTCGGAGTGGGGAACATTTCTGTTCTAATTAAAAGTGATTCACCGATAAATAAGGTTAACTATGTACTTGCGTTTTTGAAGCGTTTAAACATATGCATATGTATATTAAACAAGCTTTTTGCTCGCGGTTTCGCACGAGTATTTTACTGAAATTGTCATGGAAATGACATATTTCACCCTTGTAAAATTTAGTCTATCACTCCAGCCAGGAGGCAAGCTATCTCTATATACAAAAATCATATCAATAAATCGCTCCAATGACGAGAAAGAAATACAAATAAACACGCTTTTGAATTCGTTATAAGTAAAGAAACTTACTCAAAATTAAAACGGTTATATTAGCCTTACATTTCATCACAACAACACATCAGAAGACTAACTGTATCTATTTTAATAAATTCGCTATTACCTTAAGACTCATTTTTGATGTCATAACGGACAACCCAGCCACTTCACTATATATTATATTATGGATGTATAATCTTTATTAAATAAAATAAATATAAAACGTAACCCCTTTTCCAGAAAGAGTTAAAACACAGCAAGCAGCATACATCGATGCATCCATTTACGCAACAGCATAGCTCTTTTCCACATCGGTTAAAGCATACATCCAGTGCCTTTAATATTTCATTCGGTTCACGCGCCGCTACGGCCGATCGCAATTCCGTAGCGATTCGACATTTCGGCATTCCTTTTTAAAATAAAATAAATTCAGACGCTTTCAATGCTAGGTCACGTAACTAGTCTAGATTGATCAGATATTTAAACCTGCAAAATGCTTAAATCAATCTATCCTCTTTAAATTTCAACGGACGCGCCGTGAGAAATTTCTAGATATATCGTTTGGAATTACACATAAACTTACTTCCAAATAATATGGTACCTCATTCTGTAGTAAGACATTGGTATTCAATCTATACTAATATTATAAAGCCGAAGACTTTATTTGTTTGTTTGAACGCAATAATCTCAGGAACTACTGATCCGATTTGAAAAATTCTTTCATTGTTTGATAGCCCATTTATTGAGGAAGGCTATAGGCTATACATACACCACGGGTGAAGCAGGGTCGGACCGCTAGTTGTAAGAAATAACCACTGATGTCGATGGCCGATGGTTAGTGTAAAGGGTGGTCACACAGATTATAATAGACTTTATACGATTTCGTAACGATTTTGAGATATGTAGATTCGTTTAGATTTTATAAAATTTTATTTTTAATAGAATTTAGAATTATATGCAGTTAGCCATTTTCCGTTTTCCCCCTTATATACATGGAATCTTTAGAATGTCGAATTTTTGATATGTCCGTGAATCATATCCATATTATTTCCCAGCAAAAAAGGGAGTATTGACATTCTGATTATTTCCATAGTTCTTAAGCTGAAGGGCATAATTTTGACCCACTAAAACATACCTTAAACCCATCGTGTAACGTGTAATTTCCTTATCTTTAAAACTCAATATTAAATTTTTATGATGCGCAGCACGCGAAACAATCTGACATATGTAATTAACTAACTTCGTCTAATGAGCGCGACGCGAGCTTTTAGGAGTTGTGCTCCGTCTTAACATTCTGGCTGCCGTACCGTCAGCAGCGAAATGTTATTAACGTGTCGCAGTATTAGTATGAACGATAATCACTACATAGTATAAAACAAAGTCGCTTTCTGTCGTCTGTGTGTGTCTGTACGCTTAGATATTTGAAATTACGCAACAGATTTTAGATTTTTAATAGATAAGGAAAAGTTATATTAGCTACCATTAAATTTTTCCGAATTTACGCGTGCTAAGCCGCGGACAAGCTAGTAGATACATAAAACAGAAAGTAATAACTCGATGGTCAACACTTAATAATAATGTATTGTTCTGTGACATAAACATTTTTGACAAACACCTCACAAAAAGTACATAGAATGCGACAAACAGAATCATCAATCAAACACTAAAAGAACCACGTCAAACGGTTGAAAACCCACGGAGTTATCGAGTAAAAAAAAAAAAAGAAAATACATTCGAATTTAGAACGTCCTTTCGCCAAGGTTTGTTAAAACCAGCAACCCTATGTGTTTTTCTAATATCAGTCTTCCCCAATGAATCGATAAGGGTGATATGAATCCCACGATCACGCTTTAAAGGAACTCTTAAAAGACCCTAAGTCCCTTAAGACAGGAAACGTAACAGGTTTAAAATGTAGCAAAACGATCTAACCCCATTACGGGGTTTCAGACTTTATGTGCGCTGTTAAAGTTTTATTATTCACGAACGGAGTAGAGCATTCTTGTTTTCTTGTACGGTCAGCAAAATTGAATTATTTAATTTTATAAATAAGTGCCGTTTTGCGATACATACTTACCAATATTATGCAAGTGTTTGTCACGTAACAGAGTCATTTTGGATAATATATATTCACGACTAGCTGCCCCCGCGGTTTCACCCGTGTAAGTCCGTATCCCGTAGCAATATCGGGATAAAAAGTTGCCAATATCTTATTCCAGTTGTCCAGCTATCTACGCACCAAATCTCATTGCAATTGGTTCAGTAGTTTTTGCGTGAAAGAGTAACAAACACACACACATCCTTACAAACTTTCGCATTTATAATATTATAATAGGATTTTTGTACAGAGTAGTACAAAAATGGGTACACAGGTAAAAGTTAGTATCTAATAAATTAAACTATGATGATCACGATTGAAGCCATTCACCCTCTACATTTAATGGATTACTAATAATTTTAGAAATTAAAGACTTTTAAACGGACTGAGAGGTCAGTGACCCTGTGAACACGCTCGCTGTAAAGTGTTCGAAACGTCGGATTAATAATATAAGGAATAAATCGCATTAAAACCCGATTAAAAGTCTTTAGTTTCTAAATGTATAATACTCGCGTCAAATCAAGCACAAGAAAATACTAATAATTTTGTAATAATTATTTACCGATTATTACAAAGTAAACACTTAATCTACTAAATTGCATATGTTACGCCATTACGGCTAAAACACTAAAAGAATTCTAAATTCAATTGTAAAATAATTGTTTTCTACAAAAAGGGTCCTCAACGTCCCTGGGGGGTAAGTACACCATTTTCCAAAATGGGCCCAATTTACATAAATTACCTATCAAACACATAAAGAATCACGACTATCGGTTGAACATCCACGGAGTTATCGAGTCATCAAAAAAATAAAACCGGTCAATTTAAGAACCTCCTTTCCTGACTCTCCCACTTACACTGGACATTGGCGCAGTCCCTCTGTTGGGTGAAGCCATTAACAAAGAGAAGAAGAAGGAGAAGAAGGACCTCCTTCGTTTTTAGGAACTTTAGAGACTTTGAATGACGGTAAAATAAGCAATAAAAAAATGGTTGCTTGTAAAGTCGGTTTTACGGGCGAAGATTTTACGTGACAACGTCTTTTTCTCGGTAGAATATTTATTGATATGAATATTATTAAATTGCACAATAGGAACAAGGAATTGAATGAAAATAAGAATTGCACAAATTTTAACTATAGAAAATATATTTTGTTTACTAAAAAGACAGAGACAGAGACACAAGCACGCGCCGATTCAATGCGCCTAATTCTCTAGTGCTGCGCGCGCGGCGGACCGATCATAGTTCGGTGACTCATCGTAACGTTACCGGGCGTTATACTTTTTCATGAGTGACTCCGAGCCGCAACCTAATTTAAGACGTTGTCACGTCAAAAATGTACCCATTTCGGAATAAATTAAAGCGAATCGAATGTTTTCTATACATCACTTCACAATAGTGTAGCGTAGAAAGAATCCTACACGATTTCTATAACAATATTTATAAAAGGAATTCGATTTATAATGACTAAGAAAACGTCGCAAATAATAAAAAGCAACATTGTATATTATTCAGGAAAAACTACATAGAATATATTGTAGATAATATTTTGTGTTCTATAATTGTGTATCAATAACTTGTACATTTATTTCTCTTGTGTTTTAGTTTGTCCTTATTAGGATTCCGCACTCAGAAGGGTAAAAATTTTATGGTACGAGAAAAACAAACAAACAATTAAACAGAAAATAAATTTGCTATATATCATAGGTAGGTATGATTTTGCATTAAGAGTGTATAGAGAAAAAAATTTTTTTTTAACAAAAATATACAGATAGAAATTAAAAAGTAAACTAACTATTTTATCTCAAAGCAGGGAAATTTATTTAATCTATAAACGTTACGAAAAAGAGGTAATTTTTCAAATTTTTTTCTTACAACAATAGCAAAAATCCTTGTTTCTAAACAACACACATAACATAAAACTTTCCAATAAAAAAACAAAAAAATAACGAAAAACCTATCATAATAAAACGAGTATAAATAATTTTTATTACACACAAACTCGCGCCCGGCGCAAAGAAAGAAATTATTTAAATATCTGAATCACAAAGGTCTCGCTTCGTTTGAGCAGCATCGCAGATCAACTTTGAGGAATCCGCCAAATTAAAAATACAATTAAACTTTGTTAATCACGGTTCCGACGATTTCTTTGCCCGTTCGGCCGTGCTGAATGTACTCCACTCTGTTTTGTTTCTAAATGCGATAGCGTTTTTTTTTATTTCACCATCGGGCATGTAGCTGGTGGATCGCCTGGTGGTAAGCGCAACCAACGCCCATGATAATTTGGAAGGTGTAACGTCGTTTGCAGACCTTACGCCTCTCCAAATGGATTGCCGGCTTCAAATTGGAAAGGATTGATTAGAGGAATAAAGGAAAGGAATGGAAAGAGTAAGGAAAGGGATATGGGCCTAATGTGTCGCTGGAAGATTGTAAAGCCATTAGATTATAAATCTTACTCTGTCTATTTGTCAAATTTTCTTGCAATTTAATACATTTTTCATGCGACTTCAAAAAAAGAGTTTATTATGTTATAACTCTTTACTGGGTGAACCGGTTTTTATGATTCTTTTTATTTAAAAAGCTAGTGTAACCATGTGGTCATATATTTAAATTCGATATATTCTATAGTTCTGACAATTTGAAGAAGGTTGAGTTTTACGCTAAAAATAATTATCTTTCATTTCATTGAATACTTCTTAATGTCTCGGCAAAGTTCCGTTCCCAAATGTCAGTCAGCTCTAGGTATGTGTTGTTAACGGAATATACATAAATCATACAGTGACATAAGCAAAACCTAGCCTAGAATGATGTCAGACGCATCTCGCCTCTTCAATTTCAACAATCATTTATGAATTAGAAATACGAATAACAATTTCAATCGCATTCATTTATCAAAACTGTTCAAATGAAATAGATAAGGCCGCTAATTTATGCAGTAAGGACTTTCTGTGTTTTTTTTTTATGTCACAGTCGGCAAAGGAGCAGGTGGGACGCCTGATGCTAAGCGCTACCACCGCCCATGAACATTTGGAGAGGTGTAAGGTCCATTGCAGACCTTACGCCTCTACAAATGGATTGCCGCCGACTTAAAATTGGGATGGGATTAAGAAAGGAATTAAGGAAAGGAAGGGGAAGGAATAGGATATGGGCCTCCGGCTCCCCCACTCACCGAACGAAACACAGCAGAATGCTATTTCACGTCGGTCTTCAGTGGGGTCTGGTACTTCCCCGGTGCGAGCTGGCCCAATTCGTGCCGAAGCTCGACGTGCTCGACTACCACATACGTTTTTGTGCATTGTGCTTTTTGCACTGTGTATATATCTTATACATAAAATTTAGTTACCGAACCCCTCCGAAACGGCTGGACCGATTCTTATGAAATGTTGTGTGCATAGTAGTGCGTGTTTCACGTCGGCAATTTATTAGTTGATTTTCTTTTAAGGTTACTAGGTTATCAGACTTCTGTGTATGTTGCGTTCGCGTATCGCCTTAAAAAAAACACGCAAACAACTATGTAGTAACATAAATATTATAGATAGTGAAATAGTAAGCAATCCAATGTCCACCTAAGAAATTTTATTAAAAACATACGCAGCCGTTTGCAATTGATACCCATAAGTTTTCACCGTGACTCTGTTGGCTGCCCACTCAAAGCGATTTTATTTACTTCGAATTTTATACTGTTCCACCAATCCAACATCCAATTATTATTGGATGAATTATCTAAAGATTCTACTGATCTCTCGAGTACATGGTACATGTGGCTTATTAAATTAGATAAAAAAACCCTTAATATATTAGTTTAAATTAATTTTTGATAAATATATCCTAGCAAAAGGTTTTGGAATAAATGCACATTCATGCCATATGTATTTTTTTTTTATATTTTCTGTTCACTATCTTCAATTGTAAGAGCAGGTCAGAACAATTCCGAGCTATGAAACTTGGCGGTGGCTATTGTAGCTTTCAGATAATAATTTTATCTACCACTAGCTGTTTGCCTAGGTATCGCCCGTGGTACATATATAGCCTATGTCACTCAGTGAATATGCAGCTTTCAAATGGTGAATTTTTGAAATCGGTCCAGTGGTCTTTGCGTGAAAACGTTACAAACATACAATAGTTTATTCTTTATAATATTAGTAAGACCGTAGTGTATAATAATAAAATATATTCCAGGGTCTACTGTTACTACTATAAGTAGCATTTATACTTTAAAGTTTGAACATAAATTTTATCATTTTGTTCATCTGGTAAAGTTCATACCAAGGTAAAAATTGTCGCAGTAAATTAAAAGAAGTAAAACACATTATAATATAGTGACATCAAGGACCTAAAGCCTAGAACGGATCAGAGACCCATTTCCTCATCATCATATCTAGTCGTCAATCCTTTCCTTATCACTTTAGATACGGGCGGCGCATTTGCAGAGCCATCACCTCTGCGAACATTAATGGGCGGTGATCACTTAACATCACGCGAACCACCAGCTCAGCTGTCAGTTATGTCACATAAAGAATTCACAAAATAAACAATATAATATCATTCAATACAGTATGAAACCACTGCAGTGTCCATTAATATCAAATTTCCTCACCACACGAGAGATCGAGGCAAAGAACAAACGAATAGCATCCATTTCCCCAAAATGTCCCCAAAATTTAATATCCATATATCAATTTGTAATTATTTCGGAGATATATTGTCAAAGGAATGTAAGATACGAATTGGCGTAGGCCCGAGCGAGGGACACGTGGGTAATATTATAATTTGTTTAGAAGGAACCCGATGGCTCGTGGCTTCCATGAGCTTTTATTTGAATTAACTGATAAGACAATTTTAAGCTTTCTATGGATATCGATTAATACAAGTATGTTGTACTAAAAATACCTGGACTCTCCAAACAAAAAATTACAAATGTATATTTTTTAAAAACTTTGTAAATTTATTGTTTAAAAATACTTAATTGATTTCCAGTTTCCGATTGGCAGAAATCGCTATTTAGCTATAAGACCGTCATTTGTAAAAATGTTTCCCAAGTTTACTCTCAATTTGTAATCGATTTAGATCAATAAAGCATAAATAAATAAAATAAATTGATAGTTCCTTTTTTGTTACTACAAATGATCAAACAATTATGTTAATTTGAAACGACAATATATTTCAGGCAACCCGGTATTGTACCGGGTAACGAAAATACTATATAATAATCATAAATGTAGCGAATATACCACACTCCCGGTACAGTGTTTCATACGATGAATGAGAGAGCTGGAGGCTACTCCATCTTTCCCCGTCCATTCCTTTATACCCATCGTGAATCCCTTACCCATTCTCGGACAACGCATTTGCAAAGACCTTCCCTCTGCAAATATTTCGCTTACCATCAGGCGAACCACCAAATCGCGGACATCTGATTGACATAAAAAAGTATGTTTTAATGATAGAATCAACTAAATTGTCTCAATTGCTCGTGTGTAAGAAAATTATTTAGTCCTTGCGATTCTAATCGAGATATTAAGATAAACTCTATCTACCTTATGGTCATAAATCTGACGATTAAAAAGCCAAAGAAATGCATACAGATGAAGCTTATTATAAAAGCTTGTTAAAATGATCAGATTCTTAGTTTAACTTTAATTATTGCACCATGTCTACGAAATATATACAAAGACCTTATAAATAAAAGATCTTATATTGATTATAGATAAAAAACACGAAATTCAAACAAAATAAATATAAAAAATAAACATATAAACGATAGTGTATCCACAGCCTTACAATACATCTTTCTTTGTTTCCAACATTACGAATCTCTGAAAGGAAATACAATAAATTTGTATTTAAGCCCTTTACGCCCCTAAGTGTACAGTACATGAATAATGCAGAGTTAAATTGTATAAAAGTTATGATTGTTTAAATTTGTATATGCTGTAATTATAGGAGGGTGGGAATACGGAATCTCGTACCATGAGGGTTTTAATGGGATCTTAGTGTCATTGTTGAGTCAATTTGAATAATCAAATAATTCTGTTTGAACTTTTGTGAGGAATATGTTTTTTTTTAAATGCTCAAATTAGAACGATGGACAGTGATAATTGACTCTAAAAAACATATTTCTAACCGCCTCCATATTCCTAATAGACCAACTGTAAATGGGATAAGAAATCATACAAATACGTTCACCCAGTTAAAAATACAATCGAATTTATGACCTACTCCTTTTTTGAAATCGGTTGAAAGTTAACATATTAAGAGCAAAATAAAGTGCACTTATAAATTGTTTATTCCACAGCGAACCTTATACGTATAACCCTTCCGATTTTATAGAAGCACTAGCTTTTGCCAGCGGCTTCGCCCGCGTTAATTCGGAGTAGTAATAGATGTTATTTAACATATAAACCTTCCTCTTGAATCACTCCATCTATTAAAAAAAACCTCTTGAAAATCCGTTGCATAGTTTTAAAGATTTCAGCATACATAGGGACACAGGAACAGAGAAAGCGACTTTGTTTTATACTATGTAGTGATTCGCAATCGTTGTCAAAACACAACACACTGTCGGAACGAAAAATCTCGAAAGCACTTTAACTGTAATATCGTAAATTATTCGATTCGCAGAGTTTATATGAAGTACCTACGTAATTTGGAACATTTTACAGTTCGCGACGCGTGCTGCTGTAATAATTTGCCAGCTTGCAGTGCCACGGTTGACGAGATGCGAACTGACTGTATTGAGCATATCACAGTTCTTTTGTTATGGAAATGGTTTATTTATTCTTTAGTGCACTTTTTTGAGGAGCGAAGTAAATAATAGGTTTCCTATGAATAGTTAAAACTGAGTACAATAGCTGGTCTTTAACTTGAGAGCGTTTTCTTACAGACAACTTCAGGTGAAATAAAGGATAATATATATTATGGTTGTATTTAAATTGAACGAAGCTGTTTTATACGTGTAGTCAAAAAAATTTTATTCCATTAAAAAATCTCAAATATAAATTGTAATGCTGATTGATGAACAAAAAAATTAGTGTAATATTAGATTCAGACAATCGCCCACATAAATATAGTCGCAGACACAAAAACAGACACGGAAAAAGTCAGACTTAGACACAGACAACCAAGATGCTAACACAAACACTGACATTTATAACAAAATAGACACAATCTAAGGCAAAGACAAACGCAGACACAGATGGCCCTGGATCAAAAATATGCAACCTCTTTCAACATCCACTAATATCTAGACAGAGATAGACAAACAGACACGCAGAAGACTCTAGTGTTTACTATAAATATCGATATTTTCCAGCACAGTAAGTAGAGATTCATCAAAGCAAACGTCTACTAAGTAACCAAGGGTTAAAGCTAGCAGAGAGATGGAATAATAGCATTTTGAGGGGCATTTGCAGCTGTCAGGTTATTGATAGTAAGCGATTTACCTATCGTCTTTGTGATCTGAACAAATATGGCTATTCTATTGAAATTTATTAAGTGTAACTTTTCAATTTAAAACGAAGCGTTTTCAAAGCCTTTGTATGAAAATTTTGAAATTTTGTAGGCTTTCTAGTTTCTTTTATATACATTTGTTATGTTTTATTTATAAATGGTACAACAGTTATTATAATAATTATATACGAGTACGTACACACAAATAATGGACAAATTAATTAGACGTAAGATCGATTGCAGACCTAAGGACTCTACAAATGGATTGCCGACTTTAAATTGAAAAGGCATTAAGAAAGGATTGACGAGAGGAATAACGGGAAGAGGGGGAAAGATTAAGGCTATTGGCCTCCGGTTTTCTCACCGCAGGATTTCACTCCAATCGTCTATGGCGGTGTGGTACTTCCCCGGTGTGATGCGTTCTGAAGCGTGCTTTAATCCCGCAATAGTTAAGAGAAGAAATGAAGAGACAGAACCCATTAAAATATTATTATATGAAATTTATATTTGTTTTTCCAATAGCGGCAAGCCAAGCCGACACTGAGCAGTATTTCCTCCATTTATATGAGAGTACGAGTAAGAAATTCACAGACAAGTAAGCACGAATGCGCCTCGTTACTGAAAGTGCCATTACAGTGGGTCAAGGCGTGGCGTGACGTCATCAGGCGTGTCTTGAGCCCACGTGACAAGGGTATTTTGACGATGCAATATTGCATAGCCAATGGCGATTCGGGGCTTAGTAAGATCCGAATTCCTTGAAAGAAAAGTGCTTTGTAGTAAACATTTAAAATTCAGAAATGTGATGTTGAAAGAGCTGTATTTAAACCAAAATTAAGAGTGATTCCACACCAAGGTCATAATATACACCATGGGTGGCCAGGGCGCATTGTAGTTTATAAATATGTCATACTGGCTGCGCCCCGCGGTTACACCCGCGTAAGTCCGTATCCCGTAGGAATATCGGGATAGAAAGTTGCCTATATGTTATTCCAGTTGTCCAGCTATCTACGTACCAAATATCATTGCAAGCGGTTAAGTAGTTTTTGCGTGAAAGAGCAAACACACACACATCCTTGTAAACTTTCGCATTTATAATATAAGTAGGATATACAAACTTCTTTTGGAAGTCATCTAATCCAAAATGATACGATACAAGTATCCTAAGTATATAGTACTCAAACAGCTATATCGAATTCAATTACTATCTGCGGATGCTGTTTGCTCAAATTTATTTAACTGTGTTGGTTTTAATTAAACGAAGATGCTTATGAAAAAAACGCGTCTAGAATTTGCGACTTTCCTTTATAAATGGGATGTTCATTTGAAAGTGATTAAATGGATGATGGTATACATTTATAATTAGTTTTTTGTAATTGATTATAGGCTTTAGGTTTATAGTATTGCTTTCAAGTTTGTTTTTTAGGTAATTAGGTACCTTGAAAAAGAGGTCCTTTCTTCAGTCTGGTAACACATCTGTGGTAATAGATAATTTCTAGGTTTTATTACGATTAAAACGTTTCATTAAGAAGTCTAGTTAAATTTGACCAATATTATTATGACTATTTTGTATATGTGAAGTCCCGTGTCCCCTTGTGGGGTATGGGACAGGTGACATACACTTGTTTCACTAGTCCATTTTCTTAATGGACAAGTGGATGATCAGCCTCCTCTGTCTTGCCAAACTAAGACATTATTCGATAGTCCCACCGAGAATCAAACCCAGGACCCTTGGTTCTACACCCAAGTGTGACCACTGTACCAAGACAGTCTACTTTATGTCTAGTTCGATCAAACTCTATAATGTTTCCGTTGGTATTAATCAAAGTAATAGAACCACAGTATTTCTGTGTTAAACTGTTGTTTCTATCGGTTGCTCCGACCGTAATTTAAAACGGACCGAATTTGATTTAAGCGAAAATCGTTTGAGAGTAATATTCTACTAATATTATAAACGGGAAAGTTTGTAAGATGGATGGGTGTTTGTTACTCTTTCATGTGAAAACAGATTATCTTATCCTTATGAAATTTGGTACAGACATAGATTTATAGTCTGGATTAACACATACAATGCTATTTACCCGGGTACCACGCGAGTGACGCCGCGGGTTGCTGGAAGTAAGTAACAATTGAGATTTAGGGCAATAATACGACCATAAATAATATTCTCAGTAATAATCTATATTGATAATGTAAAGCTGAAGATTTTGTTTGTTTGTAATACGCTAATCTCAGGAACTTCTAGTTCGAATTGAAATATATTTTCGTGTTCAATAGTAGTTTCATTGAGGAAGGCTGTATAGATTATTATGTAGTAATTTGAAAAGCAGCCAGATCTGAGGCAAGCAGTTAACATTATTATAAATCCTAGTCGAGTAGGTACTTAATACCTAGCCACCTAGACTTAAGTTACCTCATCATTGGCTAAGTTAAAGTTCTTAACGCCTGAATAGGTTCGATGCCCGATGGATACAAACAAGCCTCCAAGTTTCACAGTTTACTTGTTCGTAAAGAAAATTGATCAGACGAACAGATGTGATATACACGTGCCCTATACTCCAAAAGGGATCTCGGGGTTTATGTAACGCTCGCTAACTTGGCATGTAACATTCTATTTTGACATCTATCCACAGAGACACCTGGATAGAAGTGGCCTATGTTCAAACACCCTAGCATTCCTATGTTCAAACTCAAACTCAAACATTTACTTATTTGATTAGACATTTAGAAGCACTTTTGAATCGTCATAACATCGTCTTACTGTTTACTAGCGGTTTCGAAAGCAGTTTTTACAGAGAAGAGGAGACAACAACCCTGTATTTGCTCTTTTAAAATCATGTTATTTATATATTATTTGTTTAGATATTTCTCACAAGTCTGATATCTAATTTGAATTGTGTCTACGTATGTTTCCTGTTCTTAAAAACTGAATTTTCCCCGTGAAGACGTTTGTTGTAAAGTGCGTACAGAAATTATTTTTAATTTTTAACTTAATATAGTTAGTTGAAAACCGCTTTTAAAATCCATTATTTCTACATGGATTTCTAAAATTAGATTAGGAACAGGTGATTAAAATTTCAGGCAGGCCTTATCAACAGACGTCTCAAAAACAAAGGAGGTTGGCAAATCGTCTTAATTTTTGGCTATGTTACCCGATAATTCAGTGGGTTTTCAATCGATTGACGTATTTCTCTTTGTGTTTGATAGGAAGTTGTTGTCTATGGTTCCATTAGAGTTGGACGTTGCCAGCAGGGACGACAGTACCCTTTATTGTAGAAAAGAATTAGTTTATTACGACGTAATTGCAAGCTTCGTTACGCGGATACAGAAATTCAATGTCACTATCGCCTTGTACTTCACGTTTCTGCACGTAATAAACCTTTGTTTGCTCTGACATAACAAAAATTGTAACTAAGGTTAAATAATAACACCGTAGAAATAAATTACAGTC
This sequence comes from Zerene cesonia, assembly GCF_012273895.1. NCBI lineage: Eukaryota > Metazoa > Arthropoda > Insecta > Lepidoptera > Pieridae > Zerene > Zerene cesonia. Next base: position 545,592 of record NC_052117.1, on the reverse strand, counting down.
TAAGACGCCATTCGAAATGGAAAGATCTAGAAACTCGAATAATAAGATGAAAAACGGGTGAAGTAATATTGAGGGAAGGTATCCTCGCAAATATTACACGGGCTTGAATAAATGAATTGCTTGAATAATATTTTTTTGTCATTTCTAACAAAAACTAGGCAGGTATATCTTATAGAATAAGAACTTTTGCTTTTTTTCTTTTGGAGGGTAAAGTTTAATTAGGTTTTGTCAAAATATGAAATGTTTAGGATTTGAGATACTAAAGAAAACCCTAACAAAATTTAATTAATATGCCTCATTGTATGTACTGTCTGTCTGTGACCATAGCTTCTGTTGATTATTCATTAATCTCATTACGTAATATAATAATATAATATATTTAATGAATAACCTTTCAAACAACATAATGTGTACGTAATTGTAAAAATAGAACTTAAACTATAATTTATTCCTGCTATTCTATTTGATTATTGGTTCGCCCCGCCTTCGCCTGTGGTACATACATACATATAGCCCTAGCACCGTGAAATAATGTTTGAAATCTGCCCAGTAATCCGTCCGAGCACGTATTCTCTAATAACACTTGAATCTTCTATCCATTTTCATCTAAAAGTTTTCACTATTATTCACTTTAATAAATAAATACCAGTTAAAAGATAATTGCCGACAGTGCTAAGCTCACAGCTGTTGGTGAACCTAACGCAACTATATTTCCTAGGTCACAAGTTTAGGTTATTATTTCGCACTGGTCCCACTGTGCGCTGGTTTTAATTAAATAGATAAACAGCTTGCATTTTGTCAGGTGGTATAAACAAACTTTAATATTATAAATTGTTAGATTAGAGAGATTCAACATCACTACATATTATACAACAAATGAGCTCTCCGTTGTGTGAGTATCCTTGGATATTTAAAACAGCTGAAGGGATTTTAATTGGGGTTTTTAACACGATTTTATTAACCGCACCTGTATATTAGTGTATTAATGTGTAACCGATTCTTTTAGACTCGATTTTAATTATTAAATAGGCAGATAATTAAACTTTATCAAGGACTAGCTGCGCCCCGCGGTTTCACCCGCGTAAGTCCGTATCTCGTAGGAATATCGGGATAAAAAGTTGCCTATATGTTATTCTAGTTGTCCAGCTATCTACGTACCAAATTTGCAATTGCAATCAGTTCAGTAGTTTTTGCGTGAAACAGCAACAAACGCTCACATATCCTTACAAACTTTCGCATTTATAATATGAGTAGGACTAGCGGTGCGCCCCCGCTTCGCCCGTATCTAACACTGAAAGAATTTTCCAAATTGGACCAGTAGTTCCCGAGATTATTACGTTCAAACAAACAAACAGACAGACTCTTCAGTTTTATAATATTAGTATAGATTGGTGACGATGCATTAATTTCATGAGTCTATCTAAACATATTGATCGGGATCGCCAGAATTAAATAATTTCCATACTTATACTCCTATAGAGCAAGTGAGAAAATTGAGCCGATTCTGTCATTTAGACGTGTTTTTAATTTTTTTTGAAATCAGGTTTATTTAATTATTTAATAGACAGAGAGCTTCAAAGAGAGCATTATATTTATTTAATACTAGATGCACGCCCCGGCTCCGCCCGGGTAGTCATTTATAGTGATTGAAATAATATAAAGTATCCTATCTTTTAACTCGGATCAAACTGCACATGGTGTGCAAATTCGATTAAAATCGGTTGAGTAGTTTAGAAGCCCATTGCGGATAAACAACGTGACACCTAACTTATACATAATAATATAACATGGTGAAAGTTATACATAAGGTAACAAGTGAATAAGACAACAAGATAGCGTGGTTCTCGCATGCGACTCCAGGGCGTATCGCTGGTTCAATTATAATACTGAATGCTTGTCTATCTTACAATGCAACACAACACTACCGAAATTCCATAAAAATAGGAAACATCAAACAATATCGAATTTTAATAAAAAGTACACACAGCTTGGATTGACATTTATCGCTTCGAAATCTGTTTGCAAAACCGTTCATGTTTTTTGGAAACTATACTAATTTCTCTTTGGTTACAAATTTTTTTTTTATGTCATAGCGGGCAACTGAGCTGGTGGTTCGCCTGATGGTAAGCGATCATCACCGCCCATGAACATTCGCAGAGGCTCAGACTTCTGAGAATGCGCTGCCCGCTTTTAAGGAATTAAGGATAAGGAAAGGATTGATGACTGGAAAGAAGGAATGGACTGGGAAGGGCTAGGAGAAGGAAATAGAAAAAAGTTTGAACTTATCTATGGTTACTTATCTATTCATATAGAATCCTCGTCGTAGGTTAAACAAAACTCGTTTGAAGAGGTTTGATCGATCTTGATTTGTGTTTGAGAATATGTGGTTGACTATTTCAAATACGTTTTATTTGATTTACTTGTACGTTTGTTTATCTGTTTGTATGTAACCGACACTTTTAGACTCTGAATATTACAGCCGATAAGTTCAGTATTCGAATCTTTGACACTTTGAACACACACACACACACACACACACACACACACTTTGAATAATTCATTTTAACAAAACAAAATTGCCCTCAGATTGTTATAGCTGGACCATGTTGAAATGGTAATTACATCCCAACAGATTATTCAATTTAGAAGTTAAAAATATTTAAAAAGCAAACTGGATATAAACATTATACGGTAATATCCCGTCTTATGGTAACACAGTCCGAATAACTTCTCATATAATTACTAAAAGCATTATTTGCTTTTTTGGAAAAAACTTTGGCACCGAGAAAGGAGATATCTTGCTCCGCCGACCGTCCAAGTCTGGAAGAAATTCTTTTCAAATACCTTCTATTATTTTCCATCGATGCCAAGTATCGTTAAATATGAATTGAGTGTGTCATCTATTAGTGTGACTCTATTGTAAGGTAAATAAAGCGTTATTACATAAGGTAGACAGTTTGTATTCATTTGACTTCGAACAAATATCCAAGCTCTTAGTTTTATTATCTCGTGCAAATTGAAATATACGTATACAAGATACATTTTACTCTGAAGCGAGCAAAATCGTGGGATGAAGTTGTTAAAATATCTGGAATTTTCATAAAAGCAAAGAGTTGTAAAGAATCAAATAATATCATATTTCGAAGAAATAATGCATATCATATAGTGTACGTAGTTTTCATAAAACTATAATATTTTCTGGAAACCAGCGGCATCTTCATATTACTGCATTTATTCCACTATTCACACAAGACACGTATATTTCAGCAATTTCTCAAAGATCGTCTTAAAATTTCCTCTCAACCTTCGAGGCTTTGGCTTAAAGCATTGGAACTAATAACCGAAATTCATCAGAGCGGCCGATATTCGAAGCAAATTATTTGAATTCCATGTTCACCAGTACTATGTGGCAGCTGCGCATGCGCGGGGACTTTGAGAAATGTGATGTGGACTTGATGTTCAGTATACGGGACCGTCCCGGGCGGTGTTGACGGGGTGGTGCCGGTCTTGCCCCGGATAAGATCGCGATTGTGTCGATGAAGTGATGTGAGTTTAACGGGTGAGTGATCGGATTCGCTTTTCGTTTGGTGGTCAGTAGTTTTTAACGTGAGTTTAAACGATAGTTTATATTTGATAAATACATGGTAATGTTTATTTGTTATTTTGGTATAAATCTTGTTCGTACAGTTTCTTTAAAGTGTAACTTTAAACCCATCTATTTATGTTCATAATTTGACATAAAACCAATCTATCAATCTTTTAATTTATAAAGTGCTAGTTTAAACAACAATTCAGTTTGGAGCCAATATTTAATATTGTGCATATATACTTCTGTGTTTATTATTACTTTACAATCAACAGTTATGGATTGAAACACTGTTTCTATTGTTAAACCAAGTTGTTTTAACCTGAATCTAAAGATAAGTTCATAGTTTATTTAGTGAACGTTTTGGTAGCCAAGTGTGCTCATGTAATTTCGTAGTAATTGCAATATACTGCTAAAATGACCTGGATAAGCTTGCAGAAATGTTGAAAAAACACATGTAAATAATTTTCATAGCAAACCGATTAATTCTTATGATTATAACCATATGAAGTATCATTGAATTATTATAATATCAAGAGTTTAAGAGGTGAATATCATCTGCCCCATACCCCACTAGGGGAAACCGGACTTTACGATCTTAAAGGTATTTTGTTTACTATTTCCGAACATCATCATACAAATTTGACAATCATGTAATGACCGAAATGGTATTCATGTAAGTACCTTGCTATTTTATTTTGATTGAGATAAGTATTGAAAAAAGCCAAATATATAATTACATATCTACTCTATAAATAGTAAAAGAACCGTAGTTAAAGAAATTAAAAAAACACGCTCTAATTATAGAATCTATTAAATTGTTTTACTTGATCTTATATAAAGTATACGTAGGAATTTTATTTAATTTTGGATCTTTATTGGGATGATAAGACAAAACAGTAGTCAGTATCACCGAGCTTTGATAAGTGTACAAAGTTTGCATTAAATTTATCCGTTTAAAGTGGGTCAAAATTGAGCCCAAATGGGTCGGCTACGTACAAGCATACAAATATATAGGTGAATCTAATATAATCGTGCTAAAGATCTTTTATTTTACTTAATAATTATTTGTGTACAAGCCCCTTAGCACAAATCTTTAAAAACAAGAATAATCTTATTAAAAATAACTACACAATATTATTATCACATCATATCTGTCCATCAGTAAGTTATCATAAAAAGCTTTATGATGCAATTATAATATTGTGTCCTTGATAAGATAATTTAAGGTTATGTTACTTCTACTGGAAATAGTAAGGTTTGAGTAATGATCGAATAAATAGTATAAATATAGACAAATGTTGTGTTCTATTATGTTTAATACTAGCTTCGCCCGATAAGTCTCAAAGCGGTAAAAAATGGTATATGTCGATTCTAAACACAAAATCAAATATTTGAATCATTTCTAATGACGTGAAAGATGGTGGAATAAACAATAATAAAAAATCAAACAAATAATAAATATTGTATAAATGGAATGTTCGTAAATAAATTGATAGATTTTTAGTTCAAGTTAAAGACAGAACAAGTTCAGAAGAGACTTTAAATAGCTTTACATAAAATTAGGATAAACATTTAGAATTTAAGGGAAAAAGAAACTGAGGTAGTGATATATACAGAGTGGATTTTTATAATAATTTATTCAGTTTGATTCCTGGCGAATATTTGGCGAAATTTCAGCAAACTTCGAAAGTTTTCTATCTTTTGAAATATAATGGAATTGTCTCTTTCAATATTATTTTATATCTGCAGTATTAATAGCACTTTCTATTCAATTGATTTTTTTTTTCACCCGATATAAATTAAACACTAAAGTTAGATGGACTCTATTCAAAGAAAACCATTGCCGAAACCACGAACCTACTACAAAGTAATATAATGGCATAAAAAGGGCCATTTCCTCTCAGAACCAGTTAATAAATAACAACACTTTGCGACGCTCAAGTTGATATATAAAAATATAAAATAGTTTCCCGTCAGAGTAATAATTATTGAGTGGCGAAGCTTTACGGACGGTTGGGTATTTCGCCTCAGCGGAGCGAAGGGGAGTCTAACGCTAATTATTTTTATAAAGTAATTCATTTTTATTTTACCTTTATGATACACTTTATGTGGCAAAGCCTTTGACTAGTTAAAGCAATGTTTCGAATACGATTATCCGTAATAATATAATAATAATAATATAGCTGAAGAGTTTGTTTGAATGTTGCTAATCTCAGGAAATATTGGACCGATTTCAAAAATTCTTTCTTCTTTCTTCGTTGAGTGTGTGATCCCTGAGTGTTATAGAATGTATAATGTGGTGCATACACGAGGGAAGCCGTGACGGACACAATATAGCGATATTAAGTTTACAATATTGCCCTAACTGAGTTCGTAGGTAATTAGGTATATAATGAAATGTGTGTAAATTTTTTTTTTTTTATTGTTTTATGGTTTTCATTCTGCTTTTGATTAGATAAACCTCAAATAAAATGATATAAAAATAGGTCTTTTCTTAAAGAAAGTTTAGTGTTGATTCAGTCTTAAAGTATGAAAAAATATATTGTGGATGCTTGTTAATATAATAATGACGTAATACGAAATGCCTTGGTTTCTATCGTCACACCTTGTTATATTGATACTATTTTTGATTCAAAGAAATACATACATTGTTTTTACTCGTACATATCTCGTTCATAGTTAAGGATCGTTTCATTAACTGATTTGAATCTTATACCTTTAAACGAGCAATTCTTGTATATATATATAATTGGGATCGCGGAATCGGCTCCAACGATTTTCATGAAATTTAGTATACAGGGGGTTTCGGGGGCGATAAATCGATCTAGCTAAGAATTTTTTTTAGAAAATGTCATATTCGTGTTTTATTCGTGTTTTTTTTTCCTGACATCTATTGGTGAATAATAATACTATTTTGCTTCGTAGGTAGCTGGACAACTGAAATAACACAGGCACTTTTTATACCGATATTCCTACGGGATACGGTTACGCAGCACGCTTACGCGGTTTCAACCGCGGATCACAGCTAGTAATAAATTTAATGTAAAATATTTCAGTGTGTATTGTTTATGATGGCTTTATTCTGGAAGTAATGCATCCTGTAATTTCGATATTGTATTACATTTCTTTATTATTATTTGTTTAACATGCTAGAAACCAAAGTGTATATTGTCAATATTTTATAAACAGGCAATGTTCCAGGTGTTTATTTTTAACGCTTAAACATAACATTGATAAGATAAACGACATTATAACCATGTTTCCGTACCATTACACCATAATATTTGCGGGCATGATTCGTGATTTAACCGTAACGCGTAATGTATTGCGAACTGTTATTGAATTTTTGGGGAAAATTCACGCTATTTTCAGAACATTATGGTATCTCTTCATGGTTTTAATGGTGGAAGGGATAATATTGCTATTATGAGATTTTAAGAATTACATACGATTGTGCGTAAAAAAATTTCAAGTTAAGGTTAAATTTTACCAACATTAATAAACTGAAGTTCTTTCTTTTTGAGTTCATATAATAATACATGTTTTGAACAAAGACCTGAAATTCGGTCTAGATTGATTACAAACGAGACCACACGCGGGGCATCGAACTTTCAAAAAAAAAAGCTTCATGAAATTCTGAACAACAAATCCAAATAAAAGTACAGTCGAATTGAAAACCTTCTTTCCTTGAATTCATTTGAAAAGGAATGTAATTGCTCAGTTTCATTGAAACCTTGAACTTCACCATACAATTTTAATGTAAACATAACATTTTAACAACAATAGGTATAAGAAGACCCATAGAACGAAACCTCACATAAACAAAAATGCTGACACCTGACAGGCCCATTTTAAAACCGCAATTAACACGGCCTAAAACACGTTAAACCTCAGCATTAATACACATTTATTACACAGAAAAAACAAGAAAGCAATGCCTACGCAAACCGCCAGGCGCAACGTCCGATATTTTATTTTAAACATTGTAATGAATCCGCTCATTTGAATAATAACCACATTTATATATATTAAAATAAACGGCGGGATGTGTTATTAGAATGTTAAATTGCGGTTGTAATAATTTGATTCAATTTTATATCATTTTTAGGAGTTATAACAGGGCCTTCTAAGACAAAGACAATAATGGCTATTTTCTTTACCATAACAACACAGCATCCGTACAACTTTCTATTAAAATTAACGAAATAAAGATAAAATAAATATATTATTGTTATATTTACCTCCCCCACGATACTCAGCACTCACTAGAAATAAGAGGTACGCGATCTTTCGGAAGGTTTACGTGGGAACATTTATTATAGCTACGTTTGCATTAGGAAATCAACTATGTAAATAAACATATGTAATAGTATACGCTAAGCTATTTCATTGTAAAGTAAATCAAACGTGAATTCTAGTAAAAGAGTAGTAAATACCTATATGTTTTATTGCTCACACATAAATATATTTACGGAATTTATATTTGTAGTTGATACTAATTTTAGTTTAAGCAAAACCTCCTGCATAAGATTATGATTTATTATCTACCGAATAATGTTCAAATAAATCTGTTGATTTATTTCAAAGATGTAATGAAGATGTCATTACACCTATACAATGGAATTTAAGGAAGAACACATAAATAAAAATAAATGCTGTATATATCACTAAATAGTATAAAACAAAGTCGATTTCTCTGTCCCTATGTTCCTATGTATGCTTTTATCTTTAAAACTACGCAACGAATTTTGATGATCTTCTAATAGAATGATTGAAGAAACAGGTTATATATAATAACATCTATTAAACTACTCCGTACTTAACGCGAGCAAAGCTCTCGCTCTTTATTTAATATAAAGCTGAAGAGTTTGTTTATCACAGAAACCGCTGATTTGAAAAATTCTTTCATCAAATATGCAAGTGATCATATAGCGCTGTAGCATAGATTTAATGATAAAAAGAAAAAAACTTCAAAGTTTCTATATGTTATTCCAGTTGTCCAGCTGTCTACGTACCAAATTTTATTGAAATCGGTTCAGTAGTTTTTGCGTGAAAGAGCAACAAACACACTAATATCCTTACAAACTTTCGCATTTATAATTTTAGTAGGATAATAGACAAAGCCGAGGCGGACTGCTTATAATGTATTAAAGATAAAATAGTTTAATTTTCAAAAAGTATGTATCAATCAATGTAGAATTTACTTTATTTCACTAAATTGTTAGTCATGTTAAAATGAGTCATCAATTTGTTCAAATTGTAACATTATATTGCTTATTTGTATTGTTAACTACAATATTCGACCTTTAAAGGTCATGAATTTGTCAATAGTTTCAAATTAATCACATTTTGAAGGCGGTTCAAGGGTTTCGAAGTCTTTCTGACAATTTCATATAATTTAACTCGCAGTTCAAAGGTCACTTTGCTTACCATGTTGCAACCTTGAATTAATGAAAGAATCAACAATATAATGCACTTTTGACGGTATAATCATTCTCCTTCAGAAAAGAAAAATCTGGTGGTCTTTAGGTGGTGCACCACTACAACACAACTACAACAACTACTAAATACAGTTATTTCATTGTGACTTCATGTTCTTAGTAACATTTACTTGTACATAAATTATCCCAATAACTGACAGACACGACATCTAAGTGCTTTCTCCGATGAACGCATTTTTAGCGCGCTTCAGAGTGCCTGATGTCGCGCTATGACGCCCAATTGTATTGTACTATGCGCTAATACGCTAAATAAAATAAATTGTTCTTTCTTTCTTTCTAATAGCTTTATCATATATGACGCGTCGCGCGCATAGCGTAACCCTGACGCCACGCTATGACGCAGAATTGTATAGCACACGCGAATAACTTTATCAGATAGGACGCGTTCTTTAGACCTAACCTGACGCCACTCTGTGACGCCGAAATGTGTTGTACTACGCTTTGTCAGATAGAATATCTACTTAACGCGCGTCAGAGAGTGCTCCTCTGTTTAACGGTATAATACCGCCTAGTAATACTAAATACCCAAACGAGAAATTATAGTTAACACACAGTATATTTGCTATAATAAATGAATCGACTCTACGCTTAAAAACCGTTTAAATTATTTAAAGTCACGGCCGTTGTCTCATAAAAGCCTTACCGGTGAATAATGAAAAGTGACTCGCTTCACTTAAATATTAAAACGAACCTGATGTTACAGCATCTCCCTTCCCTCTGTGATTTTATTTCACAATCCAGTCACTTTTGTTGGATAATGGCTTTTAACGTGTAGGTAAATAAGTTTTTAAATGTGTATTTATGATAATTACTGTTTTGTGTTGTTTACTTAAACTATTTTACCAATATTGATACAGTATTTTTGATAGTAGGTAGACAGGAATCTAACGATTGATTTAATTTTGTACGAAGAACTCTTAACTATCTTCGGGAACAAAACCATTGAATAAATCACTCCGTAGCGACGTGAAAGAGAGACAAACAAATACAGAACATGAAATAAATACAGTTTCACATTTACAATATTATATATTAGTCTCTCAATATACCAAGTGTATATTAAGTAAGTATATAATATTAATATTATTGAAGTTTGTTTCTTTGAACACGCTTATCTGATGATTTCAACAATTGTTTTAGCATTAGACATATACGTCCTGAAGTGCTGTATGCTATATACACCACAGGCAAAACCGGAGTGGTCTACTGGTATTTAATGACAGACTAATTAAAAATAGCTGAAAAGTATCACAAACACATGAAGTAGAAGAAATTCGATTGCTGAGGGTGGCGAAAAAGCTAGGTGTTGCTAATCGGAACTCGAAGCGGACTCGAATCCCGCCTCGTAATCATTTTTTTTTAAATGAAATGAAACGAATACAGAACGAATAAAGAATTTTTCTTTATTGCGCAAAAAATTAAAAAATAAGCAGGCGTACAAAAATCTTAAATTAAATTCGCTAAAAAAAAAATTACGCCTACATTCGGTTCTTTCAAACACACCCGCACACACACACACACACATATAATCTCCACAAACTAGAGATAACCTTCATAAACAAATTTACAAAGCAAACGTTAAATCTAAACAATAATTAAAACCATTTGCAACCAGGGGTCGAAATTTAAAAGTCCATATGAGTATAGGTTTAAGGACCCTTTTAGACCCTCCCGAATTAAATAGCTTTGGTCCCTTATCACTATGATCTTGGATTTATGTATATGAATGTTTATTTAAATGTGTGCTCTATTACAAAAGGTTAGAGTTGCTTTTGACGATGAGACTTTGTTATCGCCAAATGTGATTTTTACATTAGTCTTGGAAAAAAACAGTTCCAATATCTCCCGTAATATCGAAGCCTATTTTATTTTACGCAGTTACTAAGTAAACACTTAGATAACAAATGGACATGCAGGTAAATCATGATTAGGTAATTTATTATTTTTATTTTAAATTTTAATTCTGAAATGTCATATATAAATTAATATAAATTTAGATTTTTTTGAAAATTAAGTTCAAATCTTACTATAATTATTAGAAATTATTATTTAAAAACTGCAAAGCAAAGCAAAGCTGAAAATTAAGCTGAATGACGTGCCTTAGGATAGGCCTGTGTCCAACAGTGGACGAAGAAAGGCTGAAGAGAGAGAGAGAGAGATTATTAAAAATGCATGGATTGGTGAGCTGAGTATATGGTAATAATCAGACTTGAGTCATTAAGATATTAAGATAACATATATCATTTTGAGTAAGTTGTTAATAATATCTGAAAATTATATTTTTTAATTAAATGTGGTTTTTATTAGTATCTATCTCTGTAGGAACTACTAATATAATTTTCTTAACTTTCTCTTCTCATACAGAAATATATTCTTAGCGATCAAAACTTAATTTATGTTTAGATACTATATCAAAAACGATAGTAATAAATTAATATTACTTCTAAAACGAACGAAAACGAATGTAACTACTCAAGTAAACCTTAACAATATCTTAGAATAATAAACAGAAACGTCATTCCTCAAACCAAATTGATGTAAGCAATCCAGACAAATGTTCCTTACTTATGTATTACAATAACATCGAAAATCTATGGCAAGCCATTAAATTAATCAGTCCTCTGGTGATATGATAACACCGCGACTGTTGTCTTCAATACACAGATGTATTCAAATATGTTGTCAAAACTATATCAACCCTCGTTAAATTAACGATCGAAGCAGTTTCAATTGCGGTTATAGTTAACAGTAAGTGTTGTAACTCCCTTATATACTACGAGACGCTCGTCCCGGCTCGCTCCGGATACAAAGATTCCTGTTTTACCCCAAGGTATCATTTAATCGGGATAAAAAGTCTATCATCCAAGTCAGCTCATGCCCTGTTTGTATACCAAATTTGATCAAAATCCGTTCGGAAGTGTCAGCGTGATTGACGGGCAAACGTCCATACAAACAAACTTTCACCTTCATAATATTTGTGTGATACGAAAGGTTTGGTACAACGTACAATAAATCAATTAGAGTCCTGCTTTTACTACAATGTATCCAGCTAAATATTTCTAGGCTTACGGAAGGGCACAACGAGAATGATACTAAGACTTGGCTGTCCGTCTGCCTGTCCGATTCTCACCAGGTTGTTAATACCTTAGGGGCTATTTGAGCACGAATTGGGCCAGCTCGCTCCGGGGAAGTGAGAAGAAACCACACCCCCACAGAAGACCATCGTGATAGTAGCATGCTATTGTGTTTCGTTCGGTGAATGAGTGAGCTGAATCCTTTCTTAATTCCTCTCCAATTTAAAGTCAGCAATCCATTTGTAGAGGTGTAAGATCTCTCCAAATGTTCATGGGCGCTGGTAGCGTTTACCTTCAGGCGATGACGGCGATGGTAGCGTATATCTATCAGTTACATTGCCGACAATTAAATATAACAAATATGTTTAACCAATATTTGAAATATCAGCCCTTAGATTTCAAATTTCTACCTAGTAGTAGATATGACATAACATACCTCGTAAGGACAAATACAACCAATACACGCTTTTTGACACTAACATAAAACGTTTAAAGTCATCAGAAATACCGGAAAATTCACCAGAGAACACACCAAACGATAACAATAGATGAAAACAGAACGAGAAGGCATTGTAATGCCAAATGTAACTGGTCGTAAGGCTCTGTATACAGCGCAATTCAAATCTAATTAATTTTTCATTAACATCGATTGCTGGTGTATTGTGAACGAAACTTTTGACATTAATTTTGTATCGAATATTTAGGCGCAATACACATGGGGTTCGAGCTGAAATATAAGGAATGAGTTTTAAAATGATATGAAAAATTATTGGCGAGATTTAAAGGAATATTTGTATTATATTGGAGTTTGTACTATACCCGTAAATATATCCGAAATAATTACATAAAAAAAATTGTTTTCCTCACCAGTCCCTGTCCATTGCTACTTTACCATTATGAAACCTCTACTTACCCCTTTCCTGTTGAAAGCGAGCAGCGCATTCGCAGAGGCATTACCTACCTTTCATACGCGGTGGTGATTTCTTAACATCAGGCGAACCACCAGCTCAGTCGCCCGATGTGACATAACGAAGAATATTAGTAAGATTTAAAAGGAAATCTGTTATACTAAAGTTTGTGCTATATTTTTGTTGTTCATTTCAAAATAATAACATCAAATAACAACAATAATAATGAAGATATTTGGTTATTAAGGACAGTTATACAAATATATTGAAGGCTTATATGGGTGTATTAATGATGCTTAAAAATGATGAAATTCCAGTAATCCGACATTTTATTAACGTGCCCTTAAAGGGCCTTCTAAAAGTACGTAAATCCCACGAATATTAAAAATGTTAACGATCCTGTGTGGGTTAATAAGAAAATTATATGAATTTAGGTTACATTTTTGGCTTAATCGTCATTAACGTTTTTTTTTTTTAAATATGCTATCCAAGGGAACAGTTAATTATGAAGAATTTTATTTTATTAATTTTAAAGGATATGGGATTCGGCTCCACCACTCACCGAACGAAACACGGCAGAATCCTATTTAGAATGCTATTTTTAATTTTTATATTGGGGTGTGGTAATTTCCCGGTGCGAGCTAGCTCAATTCGTGCCGAAGCGTGCTCGACTACCACATATGAAGAAGAAGAAAATAGAGTTATTGTTATGCAATATGGATGTTTTATAGACTAATTATTAGATTTTTTTCTCTTTATATGATTATTAAGTGATCGATGCACACATTAATCACTTATGAACCACAAGGCAGATTGGGACAAAATTTTGTATAATGATAGACCAATATTAGGTTTAACTTAAAGACTACGTTTTATTAGAAAATATAATTTTTTAGAGGTAGCTAAACTGCTACTAAAATATTAACTCTCATATACTATACTACTTCATAATAGATAAACAAACATACCGAAACACGGATACCGGTCTTGCAATATCGGGCTGATGAAGTACGTTGCTGATATTAATTTCGGCCACTTTATGTTGTTAGCTAATTTTACCATAACGTTATAATAAACAAGGAATTTTGAGCCAATTATGTTCAAGGAAACCCGGAATGGAGTTAAAATCTCAAAATGCTCAATTGTTTCCTTTAAATAAGATCGCAACATACGTTTTTGTTTCAAAAATAAGTCATAAAATTTATACACAGCTAAGCCTATTTACGTTAAAGGCAACTGGGGTATTTAAAGTACAAATTATTCCAAATATAGTCTAAATATAGCCACTTTCGAACTTAGCGTCTCAGCAGCGTTTTAACGTCAAGTTTTTAACGCAATTTAAACAATGAAGTTAAAACAACTCAAAAGTAAGACTCGAAATTGCAATGCTCTTGATTCCATTACGTCTTAGGGTAGCTTTTTGAAATAGCCATATATTATTGTATTGTAAAAATTATGGTGCATGTATACCATCTGTACTTGAGTTTAAAGAATAAAAACAAATAATCTGAGAGGTTTGGCAGACGGCAACGCATTTAAAGCATTTATATATTTAGTAGCTGTGCTCTGCGGTTTCACCCACGTAGTACCTGATGTTATATACCATAAATCCTTCCTCAATAAATGGTCTATGAAAGAATTTTTTAAAACAGACCAATATTTCCTGAGATTTTGTTCCAACAAACAAACAGACTCTTCAGCTTTATAATATTAGTATAGATTAATATTTATCTCCAAAAAATTTTAAATTTTAATCTTCGAGGAGCATAAGAAAGTCCGGCTAATTACATCATCTAAATTAGGGTAGTAAAACAATTAAGATCTCACCAGGAATGTATTTCAGAGCCAGGGTGAGCAGCCAATGGTTAAAAATCTTTGTTAGAAAGAATAAATGTACCAAAGGAAAGAATATGAAACTTCCATGGTTCGGTTACTAGATTAAAAATTGTTGTTATAGTCTAATAAGTACTAACTGTTCGTCTCGGCTTCGCCCGTGGTACCTATATAATCTATATTACTCAGTGAAGTTGCAAATCATTGTGGAAGACGAGCATGCTTCGGCACGAAGTGGGCCAACTCGCACCGGGGAAGTACCACACCCCCACAGAAAACCGGCGTGAAATTATAGCTTGCTATTGTGTTTCGTACGGCGAGTGGGGGAGCCGGAGGCCTTTATCCTTCTCCTCGCCCTTCCCAGTCCATTCCTTCTTTCCAGTCATCAATCCTCTCCTTGTCCCTTATCCCTTCAAAGCGGGCAGCGCATTGTCAGATGTCTGAGCCTCTGCGAATGTACATAGGCGGTGGTGATCGTTTAAAATCAGGCGAATCACCTGTTCAGTTGCCAGCTGTGGCATGAAAAATACATTGTAATGGCGAAAGAAGAGAATCGAATTTCTTCTAATATTCGCTTGTAACAATTTACATATTAACAATATAGATTTATAATTGACAAAAAATTAAACTTGCACAACCTTAACAATTATCAATGTAAAATTAAATTAATCGAATTTCTCCTTGGACTTAATTATGAGGACACTGAGAATCTACTTAACGCCACTAGAAATATATAACTATCATATATGCTGCTATGACACTCATCTACTCACACACACACACACACACACACACACACACATGTTTTTTTACGTTTTGTCACTTGCATAGTATAAAGTATGTATATCCAAAACAATAATATGTATGTCTCAATGTATGGACGGACGAATGAACCTTGTAACACAGGTTTTAACCTAGCACAGGGATCATTAGTATAAAAAAATTGATGCTATGAAACTCTAATGTACCTACATCATTCATGAAATGTCTGCAGTGTATTTCTCTTTATGGTTCAAATAAACTTATTTTTATTTTTTTTTATTTAATTTTTTTATAATATGATAATACCTAAAGATACCTAAGAGTTGCCTTAAATTATTCTTAAAGTTCTTAATGTTGTAATTTCAGCTGACTTTAAAAAAATATGTTTTCAACTCGACATCTGTATCTCGAATGTACAAAAAATACTGTGTGATATGTGTAAATGTCGCACTGTATTTTTGTATTCGTTACCTCAAATCTTTCGATTGGGTGAACTAATTACGATGATTGTGTTTTTATTTGAAAGCTGCCTTCCGTGTGGTGCCATTAAAATTGGGTCTAGTTACGGCAGTTTGAGGGCGGCTAGTTTTAGAATTATACTACTGTTAAATATTAATTTCGCTTGATTTAATTCGAACTGTAGCACTAACGTAAAAAACAATGCCGTTAAATTGTTCCAACTAAATTTGTACAAAGTTGTCAGACAATGTGAAAACAGCCTAAACTGAAACAATTAGGCACGTTTCGTATCTTTTGATAGAACAATCAAACTCGCTTACTGAGGGATCCAATCGCTATTTACAAAACTCGAAATGTAATTAGGAGTTCTGCTCTCCAAGGATACTCTTTAAAACCTTTTAACTGAGTTTAAAGTGAATACTATGAGATATATTGCAAGTTCATTAACTATATTAATGAGGTGTATTTACAATGATTTAAAAATCTCTTTGACAACCGTGTTCTGTGAGCGTAAGTGACCGGGATTATTAATTAAAGATTCATCGACTATTCAAAATATCACGTAGTCAGTTAAGTAATAATATATTGTATTTTCATGTAGTTATTTCTGTTATGTAAACGGAGTGGTGGCTCAGGGGTGAGGACCTCGGACTTAAAATCGATCGACTTAAAGTCGAGGGTTCAAAATTTTTTCAATTTATCTGCGCATGTGGATAACATAGCCACTGCTCGAAACGGTGATGGAAACGTTCAAAGGCGGTTGTAGCGCTTACCATCAGGCGACCTACCGCCACCATTAGCGACGATGAGATAAATGAATTTGCTTATAGATATAAAAAAAAATTATACATCTCTCTGAGGTTACTCACGCAACATTGAAAATGATTAAAACTACAAGATAATTTAATGTATTTGACCGCAAATGTGTCCCTCTAGGCACGTAATATTAAATTTACAAATTAATTCACTTATTGCAATGATTTGCGATTGTTTATTTGATTGTAAAAGAAGCCTTTTGCTCTTAGCTTTAAAGCATTATTTGGATTAACACGCTTCTGTATGTAAAAGCTTTTATATATTACCTGGCCACTATATTACACAACTAGCGTGGCATGATGTTCAACCCTTAGAGGGAAACAATAAAAAAGTGCCGATCTAGGAGAACACAGAAGGCTGATCATCTATTTACTCGTAAGAAAAAATCGATGAAGGTAACAGATGTTAAACGCATCTGCCCCATACCCCACAAGGGTAATGGGGTGCCACCTTCCCTCCCCTCAAACGCTTTTTCAGGTCTAACATACTAAAAGGTTTTATTTTATTTTTGCCTATAAAGAAAAAGATATGAGTGTTTCGATTGCATTATCATAGATAACTAAAGAATTTTTAATTAAGATAAATTCAAGTGAAACTTCTTTAGAATCGTTGTGATTTCAAACCTGATGCAACGGAAAAAACGACAGCTAAGAGACATAAATACAAAAATGTGTAAAATGAAGGCAAAGAATGAGACAGAAATATACATACTATATAACTATAAAACTAAAAATTAAATATACATACTATTTTATATTATCGGTCTCTCCTCTTTGTTCCATACTTCGTTCTTTTGTCGATTTACTGAAGTTTCACTTCTATCGTGTGTGAATCGCACACACACCATTTTTTTATTCATTATTCCACGACCACAGATAAGCGAAGGTATTGTACTATAAAATTAAAAAGTTACTGGCTGGTTACATTTATAGCGTTCCGGATGTTTTAAAAAGAAGACAACGCCTACTCTTTCTTCATTGAAATGAATTGTCGGCGGCAAAATAATTTATTCTCGGGCGCGTGGATCTATGCTGGAATCAAACTTGTGACCTCATTGTAAGAATATTTTGGGCCTTTGTTATACAGTTTATATTCAATGGTCTTTGAGTGGTCTTTTACAGTTCTTTTTTAGGTCTTTTCAATGGTCTTTTACAGCAAAACAAACTATTTCTTTGACTCACTTTGACTGTATATAGTATTATATAAATGGTTTGTTTTATTAAGTACAAGCTGCGCACCGCGGTTTCACCCGCGTAAGTCCGTATACTGTAGGAATACCAGTTATCCAGCTTTCGTACCAAATTTCATTGCAATCGGTTCATAGTTTTTGCTTGAAAGAGTAACATATATACACACATCCTTACAAACTTTCGCATTTACAATATAAGTACGATTTTATAAATGGTTTATTAACCATACTCAAAATAAGAGTGTCATGGTAACATCACATGCAATATAACTTAATGGTCGTCTGGACGTTTGCGGTCTAACTTTCACAATAAGAAACCCCAAGGGCGTCGTCCTATGAACGTATGCGTGTGTAACAGAATATACCAAACTGTTTTGTATACGTGTGTTTGTTTTGAATATATTCCTCACTATCATAGTACAATATCGGCGCACCCTGTATAACGCTTACATCTAGCTATACAGGATGTCCCAGCGGTGGTGCAGTTTGTTCAATAAAACTTATAGTTCTGCATACGCTGAGCATTAGAATAATACAGAGGATTACGGCGTTATATCATTATTCTTAACCAAAATTAAACTGAATTCAAATCGTTAGTTCTAGACCAAATCTAAATAGGAAAACATGGGTCGCATTAGCGTCCAATTAAATACATAAACAATTCACCCAGTAAGAAGTTATGAGGTAACAAACACAAAAATACAGTCATATCAAGACCTCCTTTTCTTGAAGTTAGTGGAAAATAAGCTTAGAACTACATTAGATAAATGTAGTTCTCTTAATATAAAGTATTAAGAGGCGAGTGGGTATTTTCCTCCATTTCAAATTCATTACTGACCGTAATAAAACTCTCGCAAAAATCGCTTGTTTAAAAACCGTTCATTGATCGCCAATTGATGGGCAGAAGATTCTGCACGGAGTTTTTACGGCAGCTCCATATTTCTTTCAGGAGTCTTGTATTTTATTCAACGTTCGTTGCGTTTCGGAGATTGTTATGTGATCTCTTATAGTAGCTACGGGTTAAAATATTTCCATAGTATTTTCTTGTGTTTGTTTGCCAAAGTATTGTATGTATGTAATATCAGGGCCTCAGTATGCTAACCTAAAGATGCTTCAATTGTGCCGCAACTGGTTTATGTCATACTAGCTGCGTCCCGCCGTTTCACCCGCGTAAGTCCGTGTCCCGTAGGAATATCGGGATAAAAAGTTGCCTATATGTTATTCCAGTTGCCTAGTTGTCTACGTACCAAATTTAATTTCAATCGGTTAAGTGGTTTTTGTGTGAAAGAGCAACAAACACACACATCCTTACAAACTTTCGCATTTATAATATTAGTAGGATTTGACAGAATTCGTGGTCATCTATGATCAACAAACGGGTTCAAACTATACCACTCTATACTCTATGCTGAGACTTGAGGCCCTGTTATAATATACAATTATGTTAAATAGTTCTATTCCCGGTCTCTTCTATATAAAGACCTACCTTTTTATATTTTTATAAACCATAGCTACCCTCAAAAGGGTATTTCTAATAATAACATGCTTTTACGAACCTGGGCTTACAATAACTAAAATAGGGTCAAGTATTTCTTTATGTGAATTTTATAGCCATCTTCTCCAAATATATAATACAAGCGGTTCGCCCCAGCATCGCTCCTGGTACATATACTTATAGACTACTAGCTGTAACTGGCGGCGTCACTCGCGTGGCACTCCAGTAGAAAGAAGCCCATGTGCTAATTTCAGACTATAATCTATCTCTGTATCAAACGTCAGTGTGCTGTCCACTGAAAAGTCCAGTGGAGAGTCTAGGCTCCTTCAGTATGCTCTCATGAGAGTTTAAGTTCCTCCAATGTGTTCTCTCTTCAATAGCGGTTGTTAATGTAATAGCTAAATTATTTCACAAAAAGCCCTACAAGATTATATTATAAATAGATAGACATGATGTTTGTATATAAATGCCTCGCAAGATTTTTCTAGAATGTGCAAGTCATATAATTTACAACTTACCGCCCACGGCCACGCCCACGAAGTAAAAAGAAAAGATAAATTGTCACGGGGCTTTCCCCTACAGTTCCACTTACGATTTTCTTTATTCTAATCCTAATAATTCTTAGATTAAAGCTGTTCTATGTATTTTTCGGTATACTGTGTCTATACGATTGATTAAGTGGAGAAGAGAGTGACAGAAAGATGACGACGAGACGGACAGATAGATAGAGTTACTTTCTAATTTAAAATATTAATAGAAACATGTGTTACTAAATATCCTTTTCCCTACCCTTCCTAGTCCTTTCCTTTCTTAATTCGTTCCCAATTTAAAGCCGACAACCCATTTGTAGAGGTGTAAGACCTTTCTTTTATCTAAATATTGTCTTGGCAATTTAAAATGGCCGAAGTTTTGAATTCGATTAAAATAGGTTAAATATAAAGTTTGAATTGTGACCTTTAAAAATATATTACTGATATTTATGTGAAATCTCTGAGAGATAACCCTCTTGCCTGTGCCTTCCTTCTCTCTCTGTCTCTCTCCTTCCCACACATCCACACTCACACACACAAACACACTCATATCGAATATTCACTCATGAACTCACATTTATAATTTAACGAAATAAAATCTATTGTAATATATCTTTTCATTCACACTATTTGAGATAACTAATTCATCGTCTATTAGAAATTCAGCGTAGTACGAAGAAATTAAGCTTTAACTGTGGATAACATCGCAGCTTGATCCACAGCGAATAAAGAACGTTCCAGAACCACGATTTCCGCCATTAATATTTTATTAACAGTAAACATGATTCTGATGAACTGTTACATAATGCAAACTCTTCGTAAACCATAATCTTAATACACGCCTACCTTTTAATTAAGCCTGATAATGCGCCGAGATTAAATTGATCCTTTTACTGCGCTCCATCCCTGTTCGGTACGGTTAGCATAGAAATACGCGTTTGGGAAAAATTATTTGGCCATATTTTAAATGATATGACTATTTGTATCTGTGAAATACATTAGGACAAAGCAAACCCCGTTTCCTTCTCACCCTCCCCAGTCTATTCCTTCTTCTGTAAATCCTTATCTTATCCCTTTCCCTTCAAAAGCGGGCAGCGCATACGTAGAGGCACTATTTCTGCGTATATTCATGGGCGGCGGTAATATCAGGTAAATCCACATTTTCTCAACCACCAGATTCTTGCCAAAACATAAAATAAGCTGTATTGATGTATATTCGTATATATGTATATAAGTATTCATATTACATAGTAAGTAATAACCGAAAAATGGCATTCTTAAATATTTGTGTATTTACTCGCACATTAAATGTATCTATATAAGTAGGTAACAAGCACAATCTTGTGAGTATTATAATTACAATTAAGTTCAAGTAAGTGTGGTTGCAGAAACTTAGCAAAACTAAGTAAGCTTTGTTCACTTAATTTTAGGACAAAGGGGTAGAAATGTACAGAAAATTAAGTAGTTAGTGTAGCGGAAGTTTCAAGTCAATTCAATACTCTTAAACTTAATTTTAGAATTGCATTAAGTGTTATATTAATAAATACATTTCTTTTCAAAATTTCTTCAACGGAAAGGGAGGGAAAATAAGTTTTCAACCTAAAGCGTCTATAAAATGACAATTATTAACACATTTTTATTATATTTTAATACAATATATACCAATGTACGTACATATTTTAAAAGTTTTATAAGTTCCGTTGTTTTTCATATGTTTGTCGTGTGGGTTGTGTTAAAAAAAATACATTCTTTTTTATCATATTTGCTGACCGTCCGGCAATATTTACAGCCAAGTTAATCTACAATATCTTTCGGTAACGAACTCGTAACCTGTAGATTAATATCTGTATCTTTGCTTAATGTTGCGGGTGACGCATGGCTAAAGCTTATCAACGCATAGCTTTTAATCTATCACAATCCTTAATTTTATGGGAAATCTTTGGCTATATTTATAGCTTCTTATCTTGCGTGCGGTTAAATATTTGAGCGTATATTATAATATTTGTGTGTGTGTGTGTCTGCATGTATGTATTTGACATCGAACCTCGTAATCGGATGAAATATTTTTCAAATCAATCCCTCAAACATTTATGATGATAAAACCCGATGTAAAAAATGTTTTAGAATTAGTTATTTTATTAGTACATTGGTGAAATGAAGAATTCAGGATAGATTAATGTTACCAGATATTATTGCGATTACACATTCTGAATCATTTACCAATGTCTATTGTCAATTGAAGATTTTATGATAAAACATTCGCGTTTCAGATTTCTACAAATACTTGCGTAGCAGTTTAAAATATAAACTATTTCATGTACACATCCTACTAATATTATAAATGCGAAAGTTTGTAAGGATGTATGTGTTTGTTGCACTTTCACGCAAGAACTGCTAAACCGATAGCAATGAAATTTGGTACGTAGACAGCTGGACAACTGGAATAATATATAGGCAACTTTTTATCCCGATATTCCTACGGGATACAGACTTACGCGGGTGAAACCATAGTCTATTATAAGATGATATTGTACCTCCTTAAAGCTCTAAAAATTTCGGATAAAAACGTTAAAACTACAATACATACTCCTGTACTATATAGTTAGTCAAATAGCTACAAAAGATATAATTACAGAGCATATCAGGTGGTCTTAATTCTCCACTAGTCGAGCCTTTATAGCTACCATTTTCGAGCAAATATTTAAATCCAGCTGAATGTAAATTTACCTTTTCCTTTGAACATGTATATTGTATTAATAGCTTAAGAGCCAATGCACAATTCTTCTTGAAAATTGAATATGCCTTATTATTTGTGCAAAACACCGTTGTCAATTGAAGTTTCTTCGTGTTTTTATTAGTTTTTGTTGGTATTTGAGAAACATTTGTTTTGTATAAGTAAAATGGGTTTGCGTTCAGAAGGGAGTGTTGGTATTTGAGAACGCAATCTTTATTTTGTTTTTTTTTTTGCTAATTGTAAATGTTAAGTTGGCAACATTTATTCCTTCTTCCTTTGTGATCTGTGGCTGATGTACGCAAGTGTAAAATCTTTATCTATTTTCATCGGAAAAAAAAAACAAAATAAAGGTTGCGTTCTCAAATACCAACAGTTTTCACGAAGGTTTTTATACCATTGTTTATTTACCTCCTTTTTGTATGCAATTGCCTTTTTTTTGCATGAAAATTTTTCCTTTTTAGCTTGCGTAATCGATGGAAATTCCCACGAGAATGGTCGCCTAAGTCAGTGTGTTGCCAAATTATCTCTAAACATAAAAATCATCTTAAAAAATCGCTCCCTCACGACATGATAGAGAGCCAAACAAATAAATAAACAAAAGCACTTTCACATTAATAAGTTCAGTAAAGATATCAGAAAATGCAAAAATTGTTACCAGACCCTTAATCTCCAGGCTTATAATGTACTGTTTTTATCACCTTAAATAAAAAAAATCACCTTTCATATGACGTAAGTAATGGATAAATAACTTCACGTATTCTACGTATTTCCTCTAGGCCACTTCATTGTCCATCTATCTTAGCCTTGTAGTTCATCTACGCCTAGGGTTGCCAACGCTTTATTTATTAACAATATTTTATTTGTACATACTTGTTTTAAAACACAAAAATCAGATAATGTCCAATCATCAATACCCTGTTGTAAAATTATTTCTTAGATTAGTAAAATTATGCTGTCCTTTTAATAATAATGGTTCGGGCAATTGTTAAAAAATAAGTTAATATCAATGAAATATTATGTAATGTATTCATTACACATATAATTAATTACTACCACCCTACTGTTCTTTATTTACTCATCAATTTGTTGTTGTTGGCAGCCCTACTCGTACTGTCCTTCCACTGAATTCAAAGGACACGTTTCATTCAAGGCCTGGCCCTTGTGTAGTTATGACATTTAAGATCATACGTGTTCTGGGTACAACAGAGAAATGATACTATTATTTAATACTAAGAGTCCAGTAATTGAGATCGAAGTGTGTAAAAAGCAGAATTATTCGATTGATTTAATTAGCTTTAGCAGTATGGATCAGAAATTAGAAATAATCCGATAAATTTAGTTTAAAATCTATCTCTCTGTGTTTTTCATTCAAATCTGATCAACTGTTTTAGCGCGCAAGTCATAAACAACCGTTCATAATCCCCCAACTCTTCTCAATCCAAATCCTCTTCAAACTTTGGAATTTATTGAATACTAGCGCCCCGCGGTTTCACCCGCGTAAGACCGTATCCCGTAGGAATATCGGGATCAAAAGTTGCCTATATGTTATTCCAGTTGTCCAGCTACCTACGTACCAAATTTTATTGCAATCGGTTCAGTAGATTTTTCGTGAAAGAGCAATAAACACACACACATTCTTACAAACTTTCGCATTTATAATATTAGTAGGATAGTAGGATGTAGATACAATTGTCTTTTCGTAAGTTGATGAAAGTCTATTGAAAATTAAGGGTAGGTGCGGTTTTATTATTGTTCTAGTTACAGTGCCACCAACGTGTCGAATATTTTCGAAATATATTAAATATCTGCGTCTTTGTGTATGGAGCACTTGAAGTAGTCAACAAAGTCTATTCAGCGTCATTTCAAGGATTAGTTGGTGGCACTGTATAGACTTTGGGAAAACGCAGTAAAGACAACATTATTGTTAGGGGACTCTTTATGCTCGAATTCTAAATGACTATTTCGCGAATATATAAAAAGTAAAATATAATTGGGAACCTCTTCCTTATTTGAAGTTTTTTAAAATTACACATTTGATACTACTTAATAAAAGGCGCAATCATTCCTCTGTTTAAAAAGCAATAAAAAATATATTCAGCATCTCTTACACCACGGAATATTGTGTTGTTTCTGTATATTTGTTTAGGTTGAATCGCAATAAACCCGGGTCCAATGTAAATGATACGCCAAAAACGGGAATCAAGTGTGACAGTCGTACCCTACCTAACTGTCAGTTGCTATGTGGGGACCAGGATTTTTGGACTAATGTGGCAATCTTGTTTTGGCGTATACTAACACACATGTATAGCAGTGGTGGCTCAGTGGCTTGAACCTTTAATGGAGAAGTCAGGGATGAAGTGGGCAAGGAATAAAGCGTTTTCAGCGTGATTCGGACAGACATCCAAACAAACTTTCACATTATAATATTAGTGTGGTTAAATGGTCGTCTAATTACACCTCCTATAAAATGTAACCCAACGGAACCGGGGCAAATGGTTAGCGCAGTATAAAACGTTAATAATTTGCACTTTTATATCATCATCATCAGCCCATATATGTTCCTACTGTTGGGACACAGGCCTCCTATGAACACACAATCAAAATCCACCACGCTAGCCAAGTGCGGATTGGCAGATGTCACATGACGTCGAACTTTTGATTCTTGGACATAAACAGTGGTAATGTTATCCACATTTGCAGATAAATTGAAAATCAATATATTTCCTGCACGCTCGCCTGGTTTCGAACCCCGACTTGTCGATTTTGAAGTTCGAGGTTCTCACCACTGAGCCACCACTGCCATACTTTTACATATCTGGAATGAATCTTAGATCTGATAACTTTATGAGCATTATGCTTAAATTTATAAGGTCTGTCTTAAAATTTGCAGGATTTATATTAAAAATGTTGAAGCATCCGAAACAAAAGAAGTTCGAAAGAAACGTTGTGTTATCGAAAATGATATCTGCACATGTGTATTCTAAGTTTTATGAACTAGATTAAAAATTTAGTGGTTTGCCTTATAACAGGATTAATTAATCCTAAAATACTGATTCTTGTGATACTTAGACGAGGTCGCGTGTAACAGACAGCTCACATTTCATTACTTGAATAAAAATACTTTCTAGTACGTAAATCTCCCTATTTATATAAGGATCGGTTACATTAGCTGAAAAAACCACCTTCCCAAGTATCGTTAAAAAGTTTATTCCGTGAATTTTTTTCAAGAATTTTTTGGTAACTTGCGCTACAAATCTGTCACAAACTTCTGTCCAGCTCTAGAACGTAGATTTACGTATAAATTGTCGGGAAAAGTTACCGTTGCATGTAAAAATAATGATTCTGGCATGTTCTATCTGTACCGTAGTAGTTTAAGACTTTCATAAATTTTGAACTCTATTTCGATATACGAATATACGTTTTTATAGTCCAGAAGTTTCCAGAAGCAATAAGTCATAATGAAGTTAAACAAATCGTATTTCAATAGACAACATTCACTGATCATTTGTCATATATTGTACCCAAAAAGTCCTTAATTTCTTATACAAAGGCTTAAATGCCCTACCATTTCTCAATATTTTCCCATCGAGAGTTAATTCAACGACAAAAATAAGACAAATCATATCACCAAAAGAATCTATCTATAAGTAAGGCCATGTAAAGAAAGAAAATGACAATTATAATCAATTTTATATCTATATTATTAAATCCTCTCAGTAAAGAAAATAAACCAGCCCTTAATCACCGTAACCATAAAAACACTAGTTTCAAATGTTTCACGGAGCGGCGGCGTGACGCATCGTGCGGAAAATCAAAGGGATCCAGTGGACTGTAACGATGCTGGTGAAGACGTGTCTGCCTGCTCCATTGATCTAAGACGGCGTGTATCTGACAATTCCGCTAGAATCTTTTGCGAAATACCCACGAAGTATTTGGGAGTTTGGGAGTTGGCTATGTTTGGAAGGTTCCCCACTTTTGTGCTTTAATGATTTTAAAAGAACAACTATAGTGATAGCTAGCTCTTCTCGGTAGAAACTGCTTTCCGAACCGGTGATAAATGTTAAAACTGTGTAATGATGATGCAAAAGTGCTTATATAAGAATCCTATTTGAATAAATAAATGTTTGATTTTGAGTTAAAGATGATATGATCAATAAATCTTTTGTATAAAACACAAATTCTAAAATGTCTATAAAGGCCAAATGCTAACATTTTTCTTTATTAACTAGACGCTCGTCCCGGCTCCACCCGGTTATCAAAATTCCTGTTTTATCTCAAGGGAGAATTTGATCGGGATAAAAAGTCATCTTATACTCTGTCTGTATATCAAATTTAAAACCCGTTCAGTAGTTTCAGCGTGATTGACGCTCAAACATCCAAACAAACAAACTTTAACATTTATAATACTACCTGCGCCCCGCGGTTTCACCCGCGTAAGTCCGTATCCCGTAGGAATATCGGGATAAAAAGTTACTTCAGCTGTACACGTGCGTGAAAGAGCAACAAACAAACACACATCCTTACAAATTTTCGCATTTATAATATTAGTAGGATTATATTCTGAAGTGCTTATTAGCTATGCTGCACATATGTATTATTTAAGATTTATTACTTAATCTAGAGTTAAGGAATATTTTTTTTTAATATATTTGCCTATATGTTATTCCAGTTGTCCAGCTGTCTACGTACCAAATTTCATTGCAATCGGTCCAGTAGTCTTTGCGTGAAAGAGCAACAAATACACACACACATCCTTACAAACTTTCGCATTTATAATCTTGGTAGGATTAGTATGATATTATCTTTCCACATTATACCTATTCAACAAACATCTAATTCATATGCATCTAAGAGTAATCAATATCTTTCCTTACATATCAACTTATGGATTGTCGAATATTAATAGAGTATCTATATAACTAATATTTGCGAAATAAATAAGGGATTCTGCCGAATAACAAACTAGAACATTAAATCATAAACACTTAACATCACTATTAATATAGACAATAAATGGAAGGCTCAGGTAAATATCCTCTATACATTATATTGAGGCCTTTCCTGACATGACAAATGTGTATGATGTATAATGTGTATGCGTCTGAATATACAAATTATTTTGGACCTTATGGTAGTTGTAATAGGTACATTTTCGAATTTTAACAAGTTTACACTATTATTGTGTTGTAGGAAACATTTTAAAATGCTCAGAAGGTATTATTTATTTCTCTCCCCACTATATAAATTAAACGAAAGAAGAATAAATTATCTCCTTCGAATTGTATTTATAAAAGCATTCTATTTCCAATCTTTCAGGTTTCATTGCATCAGATCAAATATCTACATCTACACTAATATTATAAACAGGAAGAATTTGTTTTTTTTTTGTTTGTTTGTAATGGATATAGAAAGAAAGAAAGTAACATTTTTTTATCAGAGACAGCACAACACACCAATGATAGAATTTATCCAGATAAAAAGCAAGAAATGGATACAATTACACAACATATATATAAAATAACACAAACGAAGAAGACCAGATATACTCACAAACTACTGGATGGATTTCAAATTTCAATTCTCTCACCATTAGCTGCAACTTCACTGAGTGACATAGGTTATATATGTACCACGGGCGAAGCCGGGGCGAACAGCTAGTTAAAAGATATAGCAATTTAAAATCTGTTGTCATAGCAACGCGTTTTCTCCTTTCACACACAAAGGGTTCTTGTAGAAAATACGGGCGAGTTGTAGTTCAGAAAAACAGAAAATAACTTTCTTATTTCCTTCTGAAATTTAAAATTTTCTTACATGAAATTGTAGAAGTGTGCATGTCTGTTTTAATGAAGACAATTTCGTTTGATTTAATTTCCAGTAGTTCACCGCTCCAGTGATATCCACACTATCATAAATGTTGTATACAATAATTAATTATCCTACGTGCCATTAAATAACATACACTTTACTAATGGTGGATCTTTAGTTTATTTACTTGCAGGGAGGGAGGGGGGGCAAGGAGGTAATGACCTCCGTTAAACGTTATTTACTTATTACTTATTCGGTATTCCCAACAAGGGACGAGGGAAAAATCTAGTCCCAATTTTAAAAGGCCACACGGGAGGCATCATCTTTCCAATAAAAAAAAGAATCATCAAAATCGATTCAACCAGTCGTAAGTTAGGTAAAACACCACTAAAAATAGACTCAAATGGAGAACCTTCATCGTTTTTTAAGTCGATAGAAAAGTACACAAACATCAAGCTCAAACTCGTATAAAACGAATTATTAATGAATTTTTGACCAAAAGTATCCCGATAAAAACAACCTCCGCAGTACAGAATTTACATATTTCGTCCCCGAAAAGTGCTTACAATTGGATAAAGTTTATTTGTTTTCCATTTATTTTAAGCTCGTCATCAAAAACAATAATAATCATTACGACGTCGTATTTCGAGAAATTTCGCGCTTACTTCGAAATTCGTTTAAGAACACTCACCATTGAACAAGGCTCACAATAGGGCTGCCTTCAATTGTTTACATCAATACTTATTATTATTTAAGCTACTTTATTAGATATTATTTAAACGTCTATGCTTTATTAATATTTTCCTGTATTATTTTTTTCAATATCATACTTAGCTGGCCATAAATATTGTTGTGATAAAAGAAATATGTAGTTTATTTTTGAATTTGGAATTTGTCATTCTAATGCGATTGTTTATTGTATTTTCTTCTTTTCGCGCCAATCGGTACTTCATATTTTTGTTATATTAAAATGGATGAAATGGTTGAAAAGAACCGTATTCCTGTGATAAAATTACACAAAGTAGGTATGTATCCAACTATAATTTGCGAAACTGTATCCGCTTAAATATTTATATAGAAATCATATCTATCAAGGATCCTAGATGATAATTTAAATTTTATTTAAAATAAAAATGATAAAATTTTATACCAGCCACTTACCACTCAGAGCAAGATGTACGGCTATCTTGAAGATGATATTATGTCATCTTAGAGTCGAGCTTCGATACGAGATATTCGATATAACGAAGTTAACATTGAAGTTAAATATGTCCAGACATTTATTTTGTAAGATAATAATTTAAATGTTTTTAAAATAGTGTCTTATTACATTTTTGTTGTATTATGTGTGAAAATATGTCATGTTTAACCGACTCCTTTTGAATCGATGTTGGCCGACTAGAAACGGACAGATTTAATTCAAACTTCTATCACGTATCAAGGACCAGTGACAATACATATATTTCATAATTTTATCTTATTATACTTATAAGAATCGTCAAGATTAAATAACAATTTGATCGATTCTATCATTAAAGCGTGTGTTTAGTTTTTACTACATTTTGCTACAAAAATTATTATTTGAGTTTTTTTAACTAACAATAAATACAAACATTACTAAAAAAATCTAAATTCATATTGATAGCTTGAACTCGAACATTTATTTATTCATTTAAACTTCTTATAAAAACATTTCTGAATCGTTATAACATAGTGTTAACATTTACCATCGGCAATTAATTGATATTCATTTGCCTTGTAAAGTAAAATAAAAAATAATAAAAGCATTTGTTTGTCCGTGCAATCGCTGTTCTATACATTCCAGAAAGGCACAAACTTTTTTAATAACGAAGTGGACATTTAGACTAGGTACTATATTTTACACGTAACTCCTAATTTATGCCAAAGGAAAGCTATTTATTTAATAAATTCTTGATTTTATGAGGTAATACTATAAAACCATTTTTTAACCTTTAGTCTTATTTAAAAAGTTTCTGAATTTGTGAGTTTGTCACGTTGTAGGAATAAACTCTATCTATTGAACCTTATTTAAAAATTCTTCTTTTAATAGAAAATCTCGCTATCTATTACTCGTAAGTTATATTTAATTTGTTTTTTATCCCAAAAGTGGTTACTGAGATATTAAGAGACTTTCTTCTGCTTAGATTTGTGTATGTTTAAAATGAGGAGAATATTTTGGTTTTTGGATTTATTTATATCTCTTATCACATACGGTGAATAATATCTTAAGCAGGCCTCACATAGCCGGAATGACTCTTTAAATTCAAAATCTTAATATAGAATTTGGTTTCTAGTGCTGCTCCTTATATATATCTTAAAAATTGATAATCAGATAACATGCTTCCCCGCTAAAATTTTTGCAGCCCAACTGAGACTGCCTTCCGATGTCTGTGACGAACATAGCACAAAGAAATCTATAGAGTAGCTGCAACCCGTTGCGTCTCTCGCTTGGTACCTGGGAAAATAGAAGCAATGTGCTAATCCGGACTATAATCTATCTCTGTACCAAGGGAGCAGATACGATAAGCTGTTTTCACGTGAAAGATTGACAAACATCAATACATCCATCAATCTTTCGCGTTTGTAATACTATCTGCGCCCCGCGGTTTCACCCGCGTATGTCCGTACCCCTTAGGAATATCGGGATAAAAAGTTGCCCACATGTTATTCCAGTTGTCCGTCTATCTTCGTACCAAATTTCATTGCAATCGGTTCAGTAGTTTTTGCGTGAAAGAGCAACAAACACACACACATCCTTACAAACTTTCGCATTTATAATATTAATAGGATTAATAGAATACACATGTGGCTTTCTGAATCCAAAGTTTAAATTTTTCTGTCCGGATTTCAGAGCGCACGTCACACACGTTTTGACAGATATCTGAAAAATTTGGAATCTGAAGGAATCTTAGTATGTGTGGTGAACAACACAAATTATGTGCATTTCTGTGCAAACAGAAGAAAGAGGAATTCGGAGAGGCAATCCGGCTGTATAGACCGGCCGGCAAACGTTTTGTTTTCGAGTAAAACATATCAGTTGTCCTCAGGTTCGTTCACAAATAAAGACTCTATACAAAGGTAGGGGAAATGGAATCCCCAACTCCTAAAGAGCAAAACTCAGATAAAATAAATCACTATTGAGTTAAGGAAATAACAAGAATAAGGAAAAACACGGACAGAAAATAAGCAGAATGCTTCAGAAATTATATAAATGGGAGGCGTTTTAATTTACAGATTCTTGAATTAATTATATTTCAAGTATTTATGGGAAATAATTGAAAAACAATAACATGTAATGTCTTCCGTTCCAAACAATTTTTTGTTCTTGTTGACGATAATTTGATGACTCAATGTTTCAAAATGAACAGATCATTATATATTTTCAGTTATACCTATAAAAATGTATCTTTTTCATGAAATTGTTCATATATATATTTTAAGGGTGTTCCCAACTAGTTCGGTAGTCAGTGGGTCGTATAAAAGATATACTTACTTTATTTTATGTCAATAAATATATTTTATTATTATTACATATATTTAATTGCAAGGGCTTATCTTATTGTACTTATTTTAGAGTCGAAACTCGTTTGAATATCGCGTCATGACTTTTTTGTTCTTTTATCTGTTCTTTATATTTCTCTAAATTGATATACCTATTAGTTTTATTTAGGAAGCGTTACGAAATCCTTGATAGATTAGCTGATATTTTAGATTTTCCTAGACTAGCCATGCAAATCCCTTAGCACGTCAGATATATCTCAAACTCCAGGATATCACCGAAACACAGAGAAAATGTATCTATATAATTGGTTCTGGCTTGACAGAAGCGGGAAACAATTGACAGAAGATTCAGATACGGGAGATTCATTGCAATTGAAAAATACATAGGTTCGATCATCTGATGATTTAATCGAATAAATAAAAATACATTTAAAAATAAATTTAACCTAAGGGGTTGATCGATGAATTTGCTTTACAGCGCATCCTTATCAATAGCTCATACTAGCGTGTACTTATCAATAGCTGAAGTTCTCTCTCTTATATTAATAAGACACGCTTGAATAAATTCCCCTTTCGGGCTCCGCCTCTATTAAGCATATGCTACACACACTCTCATAGTTTTATGCTACGTCAGGTATGTTACCAAGTACATATACACAAAACACAATACAGAGCATTCAAAGTCACTCAAACAAGTTTATTTCCACAAAAAGGGACACAACACAACTCGACGTGAATCTTAAAAAACTTTCCGTTACAGCGGTACATGTGAACATACATTAAATGGATGAAACAGACCCATTCGTTTCAATTTTCTTCCATTAAAAGTTAAGGCGCGCGAAGTTTACAGCTAATAGCGTATAAACTCGTTTGTTTTCTGAGGTTCACTATGTGTGAGTAATGTCTCAAAGAAGTACACATGTACATAATATATAGGAACAATACTCTGCCGAATCTTCTACGGAAATATTTGAACAATTTGAGCCAATTCAAAAAAGATATTACGTGATTAAACAATATGCAAGTTCAAAAGCACATGCCATCACTACATAGTATATAGCAACAGATTACGCAACAGATTTTGATGGGATTTTAATAGAAAAAAAATTCTCAGAATTTGTACCTGCAAACAAAAGGCTAGTTCATTTATAATTTGAAATTTTCTTTATTTCTACATAAACATGAGTTAACAAATAGCACTGTACAATTTCATTACCCAATTTCAATACATTTATAGAGGTAATTTGTTAAACGAGATCGGTTAATCAAGCTCGAAGACCTCATAACTTATCGTACTTGAAATCTTATCCACGAGAAATCGAAACTAAGTCGCTACAACTCCAGCTCTTGTACTTCGAAGTACTAAGTAGTTGGTGGGATCAGGTGTGATAGCAAGCGATACTTGTAGGCAGCTATATCCGTATTTGCCTCCTTGGAACAGAGGTTTTTTCATAAAGGCCAACTGAGCTGGTGGTTTGCCTGATGGTAAGCAATTGTGATCGCCCATCAACATTTGCAGAGGTTGTGCCTCTGCGAATGCGGTACCCGATTTCAAGGGGAAAGGGGTAGGGAAAGGATTGAAAGAAGGAATTTACTGGGGTACTGGGAGAGGTGAGAAAAAGGAAATGAGCCTCCGGCTCCTTCATCTCACCGTCCGGCATTCGGTAGCTTGCTACTATTTCACGCTGGTTTTTTTGTGGGGTTGTGGTTCTTCCTCGGTGCAAGCAGAGGTCCATTTTTATTCAATTTGTTTGAGACTTATCATTCTTCAAATAATTGAATGATATTTATTACTTTATTATCTTATGTAAAATTAGTATGTTTTTAAACACTTATTTAAACACTTATAATGTTATAATAATGTGTAGTAAGCGCTTGAGACTAGCTACGATACAGAATACTCCCCTCGTGACACCTTAACTCAGGGCGTTATAAATATTGTTGTCTATCAAAAATCCTGAGAGAACTTACCCTGTGATGGTTTGATCCTTAATCTTGCTACATGTCTATAATTATTGATAATGATAATATGAGTCACTATTTACTCATCAGTCATGCTCAGAGAGAATAATAACGTATAAAACCCAGCAAACCTCATCAATAGTTGCCAGTCCAAAAATAGAATTTCCCATTAATATTATCGCTCAAAGTCACCACATCGCCCTGTGCAAACAAGTTGGAAAACTAACTTTTTGCGAACGATAGAGCCACCACTAATCGTTGAGCTTGGTGAACTTACCTGACTTCAGAACTACCCTCAAATAAACGGCGCGAGGGTAATGGGTCCATTAATCAACGCAATTAGTTTTAGTGTAATGAATATCCGACATTCTTCAATGTATGTCGCTAAGAGTAATTAATAAGGTTTGCGGTTGAGTGAACTTTCAGTCGTATGAGTGATTTGATTAAGTGATTGGTTATCTTCGCTATGGGGATTAAATAAGGACGTTGGTGTGTTATTTTATTCCTGATCATTTTTCTGGAGTTGCATGGATTCTGTGTTGATAGACTTGGCCTTCATGTGGCCTTTAGTTTTACTGATTGCTAGAGCTTTCTTCGTTTCAATTCTATATAAATATTGTAATGATATTTACATCTCACAAGCTCCGCCCCGCGGTTTCACCCGCGTAAGTCCGTATCCCATAGAAATATCGGGATAAAAATTTGCCTATATGTTATTCCAGCTGTCCAGCTATCGACGTACCAAATTTCATTGCAATCGGTTCAGTAGTTTTTGCGTGAAAGAGTAACAAAGACACACACATATTTACAAACTTTCGCATTTATAATATTATTAGTAGGATAGGAAGAAGGATTTTATAATATCATCGCCACCGCTAGCCTTTCTAGCTGACAGCAAATTTATTAAATCCAGAATCAAAAACGAAAAATAATGTATACACCTGGTCAAAATCTAGATACGTGACACCAAGGTCAGTAATTTCGCTGACTATACAAAAATACATACATACCTATTCAATTTCATATCCATAACTAAATCATTGTGTCAGTACATTCACCAAGTCTCCTCTGAAAATCGGTGTGGTAATTAAAATTAGTTTTAAA
Organism: Zerene cesonia; assembly: GCF_012273895.1. Taxonomy (NCBI): domain Eukaryota; kingdom Metazoa; phylum Arthropoda; class Insecta; order Lepidoptera; family Pieridae; genus Zerene; species Zerene cesonia. The sequence continues at coordinate 510,309 of NC_052117.1, read as the reverse complement.
ATGGTTGCTGTTTTGCTTATGGGAAGTTCTTTGTGCCGATTTGATTTATAGGATTTTTTTTCATGACAGGAAATAAACAATATTTCTATTCAATTTCAAATTTCGTGCAAAATGGTATATTATATTATGACCTACAGTCACCTATTTACCCTTAAATGGCCTCTTATGAAGAATCACATTTCAGTTTCCCATTCTTTACCATCCATGCATTACATTCGAGCAAATCAATGATCCGCTATAATATTTGTCGCTAAGGTGTCCCTGTTCGCCAGCCAAACGGAAGGGGATTTTCCTTATTTTTATGGGAAAAAAACTGGGTTAATGCAACGATTCTGGCAAGGAAGGGTTTATAGCTCTTTGCACCCCTTTGTATGTAATTTATACGGAGCTGCAAAATTTTTAGCGTTCTTTTACTGTGTTTAGATCGACTTGTTGTTTAAAGTAAGAGAAGAAGTGATTTTATTATCGTGACAATTATAGCTAGAACTCTGTTGCGTGAGAAGATGTATTGATAGAAGTGTCTCGTTATGTTGGTAACTGATATACACTTACATATGTGACTTTTCCTAAAGGATAAAATCAATAACAATTTTAACGATTGATAAAATTATTTCTTTCTCTTTTATTTTTTTATTTATTATTTTCATCTTGGGAAAACTAAGGATATAAAATAAATACTATCAAATTGATAACCTTTTATTCAAGTTGGGTGAAGATGTGTACGGGAATTCGCGTCATACTCTTTTGAACACAAATTTATAAATTAAATTCGTCCAATAGCTGGATTTACAGATGGCGAAATGGGTATACATAAAGTACAATCATTGTAACTTAGAGCCCAAACCTATTACTGATTAATCATTAAAAAAACAGTGAATTTCTTTAGATTCCTCATGCCAAATACTCAAGACCAACAAATCATTTGATCTTCATAAGAAATGCTTGGTCTTACACGATAGATTTAGGGTCGTTAAGCTGCGCCGTGCTTGTATGGCCAGTAAGTTCAAGTTTCTTTATGTATGATTTATGTGATACTAGCTGCGCCCCCCGGTTTCACCCGCGTAAGTCCGTATCCCGTAGGAATATCGGGATAAAAAGTTACTCCAGCTGTACACGTGCGTGAAAGAGCAACAAACAAACACACATCCTTACAAACTTTCGCATTTATAATATTAGTAGGATTAATATTCTGAAGTGCTTATTAGCTAAGCTGCACATATGTATTATTTAAGATTTATTACTTAATTCAGAGTTAAGGAATATTAATGCAAAATACGACGACGGATATAATAATATATTACTAAGAATTGCTACCGTCAGGCGAACCACCACCAAAGAGCGTATATATCATTGTCAATTAACATCAGGTGGCCCATCTTCTCCTTTGCTTGCTCTGCCATAAAAAAAAGAAAACCACTAGCTCAGTTGCCCGTTTTTATATAAAAATCAGGTACCTACAGAATCCAGGCATCTTACCCTAATATAACATACATATCATCTTATATTATATAGATCTATTAATACTTCAATGAAACCTAATAGTGGTACTAAAATATTTTTTTACAAAGCTTTATGGCCATACCAAAAGTCTATTAAAACCGGCCAGAGTAAGGACCATCGACATAGGGTGGATAAGCGTTCTGCCGATATAAATTGGAGCGAAAGTCATTATGTATTAGGATTTTGATAGACACATTCTCCGACTTTGAACGCCTCTCTGTCCATTTGATCGTTTCCTTCTATTGGAGAATTATTATTTGAAAAGAATAATGCTTCGAGTGTTTGGAGTGGAAGCGTCTTGAAGGCGATTGAATTTATTTCTTAAGGTTTTAAATAATTTATTTAGCAGGCTTGTCTATTTATAAGGTATTAATTGTATTTTATTTTGTTCCCGCCGTTCGTGACATTATACAGCATTTTCCTTATTGTAATTTTTTTTTTATAATCTTCCTCCAGAAAGGAAAAAAAATATTTCTTTAAGATTAGCATGTTCAAATACACAAACCATTCAGCATTATTGTTCTTGTAAAATGCTTCGTAAATTGTGTGTGATATTCTAGTTTTAGCGGAAACAAAGTGATAGTTTGTATAATCATGTTGGAATATATTTAGTAATACTTCCAATTAATCATCATTTTAAATTCATAGATATGATAACAAATTCATTTAAATTATTTTGATCAAAAACCTTAACCACTTTTCAATTGCCTGATCCAGATCAAATTGAAATGTTATTAAAAAAGCCTTTAAATGATAAACAACTTCAAAATCGATTCAATCCAAACCCAGGTAACAAGCCCAAAAGAAATACTATTGAATTCAGAACCTCCTCTGTTTTGAAGTCGGTTGGCAAATAAACAAACTTGAAATAATAAAGCTGTGTTTTAAGGTTCGACATTTTTGCTATTGTATATGTTGTCCAGATAGTTTTAAATCCCCACAAAATCCTGCATTTGAGTGAGGAAAGTATAAAAATATGGGTTATGAAATCCAGCTACCAGCCACTCCATCAGCCGATGGCACAATATAAATACCACAGATGAAAGGCGAGGGCGGCGAATCGTAACTAATGCTCAATGAACCACGTTTCCTCCGCTAAGTATGCTGAGTTCTGTAGCTATATGTGTCATCGTTTAGACTCTATGTATTTTCACTGGAAATTACTTCTGACTTCACAAAAAAGGACTATCAATTGGACTGAATTGTGTATGTAACTTCTAGCTACTAACATTTACCACCGGTTCGCAAAGCAGTTTTAACAGAGAAGAGCCGGAAAGAAACTGTCTGGATGTGCTTTTTAAAATCATGACAATTTACATTTTAATTCTATCTCGTAACTTTCGCTGGGTGGAACGATTTTTCTGATACTTTTTATTTTTTATTTGATGAGGTCCTGTTTAAATTTTGTCTAGATGTGATATTTGAAGATTGGTTTTTTATTAAAAATAACAATTATTCATCAAGTACTTGTCTCAATTGTATGTAGGTGTTCATTTTATTAATATAAGGATATTATATCGTCACTTAATACGCTCATCCTCTTACTTTCCTCAAACGTACTTCACACGAAATCCTCTATATAATCCATTCAAAACTTATTCAATAGCTATATTACTCATATTAAATCTAAAATACCACTTTTCCTTCTTCCTTATTTGTAATATTATTATGTTATGCCGTACCCTGTACGTCGGCCCTGCTTCGCCCGTTGTTCTGCAATATATGATACTATAGCTAGCCTACTTCAATGAATGAAGTTGCAATTTTCGCATGTTGACAGAATATCTTAAATCAGTCCCGTAGTTTCCGTATGAAAACAACACAAACATACTTACATACAAATCTTTCCTCTTATTATATTATTATTGTTTCCTGTGATGCGTGTAATACTGGTTCAAAGAAACGATAAATTGATGAGACATACGGAATGGGCTCGTCTGTTCTGCCGTTAAGGAAACGATCAGAAAAATTTATGTGAAACTATTATTTCCCCGCGGCTTTGTTTCACTTTTTAATCTAAAATAATCTCAGATACACTTGAAGACACACAAATAACATTTAAATCGGTCCAGTCATTAAGAAGGAGTTTAGTGACAAACACAAACATAGAAGAATACTTACTAATATTTTATATTTATAATATACTTATTAATATTAAAAGCAATTTTGCCTGCCTCTTCTTTACGTCTAAACCACTAAACAGATTTGCATGAACAAGTTTGAGATCCGAAAAAGAGTATAAGAGAACTTTTATTTTATATATATTTTCCTTTATTGCGCGGATGAAGCCGGGTGAAAACCTAGCATTTATTTTCCCACTCAACAACCTTCAAAACATTATTGTTTTCCCAACTCATACCCACGCAAATTGGCTGCTTTTATATCAAATCCTATCTATAGATTATGAACCAAGTCATTTCTGGATTTAGCCAACTGGAATAATTTTATACAAACCATCGAGTACCCTAAAGATGCTGTCCTGGAAATTGAACATGCAAAAACGTGGCGTCCTCCAACCGTAACATGAAATATCAGAAATGATTGAACTGACTATTGCTTTTTGAGGGTAGATGGCAAATCGTCAATAATCATAGAGGCGACCGAGCGGATATTGAAAACGCATATAAACGAACCCGCAGCCTTCTCGTAACATCGAATTATTATTATTCAAGTTCGTCTGAACTGACCTCGAAGGTTATGTGGAAGTAAAATACCATGAGAACCTTCTGGATAATATTTCTTACCAGTTATTGTATCTGAGGTAGGTTATTCCATTCCATATTTAAACCTTATATTCATAAAATCAGCTGGGTTATATTTAGAAAGAAAGCGTTTATTCTAGTACCAAACAGAAGCTCTATTATGAAAACAAAAATATAAGCTAAAAATAATGCAACAAAATAAGTTATTAAAATTATACTTAATACTATAAAATATATGCAATTATAATTATTTTAACTAATATAGAATCGGAGCATTCGTTATAAAAAAAGAAACAACAGCATAATTTATTTCCAGTCCAATATCGGTAATAATTCAGGAAACGACACAATATAATAGATATTTATATAACGATAAAAACTATAATGCTTTTATATCTCACTAGTATGAAACCACCGAACCAGCTCAAAGCCTATCCAATAAATAACTCCATAATGACACACCAATTTCCCACAGATTTTCTTCGGAAACAATCAATCGATCGGCACAGTCAGTTTAGAATTTCCGAGCAGTTTAAACAAAGGACACGAAAGGGTCAGAAAGCGTCAAAACAGAAGCTTTTTGATCGAGTGTTCCTTGTTCTTGCTAATTGAGTTAATTGCTTTGGAAGTGTGCGGACAATAACAGTTGACGTTTAATTTATTTCTGCTGAAGTTATGGTGACACCGCTGAGTTCGTGGCTAGTAGATTCAAGAGCCATTATCGTTCGATTTATGTTATGAATACTAGCTTCCCCGATTTCTCTCACATATATCTTAAATAAGTGTTAATTTAGCCTATCATAATATATTTTCGAGCCAACATTTATCTATTTCTAATAACGATAGAGACGTGTTTGTGTGGAAGCCAAACAAGTTAAAGTTTTTTAATAAATTGGATAACATTGTGGGGAATTTAGAAAAGGTTAGGAAAATAGGGAAGGGGTTACAAAATACACCAACATTGTATATATAAAACAGTAAACATTAAGTATGGTGTTCATTCATTCAAAAGCTAGTATGTATGTGACGAGCATAATTTGTTTTTTAATTTCTATGTGAACGAAATAAAGGTGAAGAGATGCGCATAAGTTTGTCATAAGCTAGAGGAAATAGCAATAGACTGACTAGTGACTATTGGTGCAGAAAGGACTTCACATAGCAAAAATAAAAGAGGATAGTATCAAAATATATCATGGTCTTAATAAACCGCGGAAGTCAGGGGGCATGAATACCCGAATAGTGACTGGTGCATCGATCATTATGGAATTAGAGATGAGGAGATCGCGTATATAGAAATTGTATGCCCAGATATGAGGACGATAAATGAATTTATTTGACTGTAGTGTTTGGACACTAGAATTTTCCAATGAAATATAGGTATTGGGTAGTCACACAGTATCTAAGTTGAGATTACAACACAATACATTGTAAATAAAACTACTCAGCGTATTATATCCAAGGGTAGGCTCTGACATGTGTCACACGAACTAAGTAGTTGCTGAAACTTTGTCAAAGATACGATTTCAGCACTCATAGATAATTGGAGGGTTTCTAAGAACCTTATTGTTACAAGTTTTTCCGATAAACGGACGAAATTGATAGGAAAGGCATTTACAATAAAATGGAATGACGTATGTTTAGAAATATTATATCGAGTTTTGTTCATATTTCTCTTAGAAATACTTATTCTTTTGTGTTGGCTTTGATATATTATTAAGAAGAACAGTGAGTGTATGGTCAAATGTGATTTTTGACATAGCCTCTTTAGAGAATCTGTACAGATTTTTTTATTTATCTATTAAGGTAGAAAGTCTTATGCAGTCATGCATTTAAGTGCTGGATGGATTTAAAATAGATATACCCAAAATTTGTTAGCAGCTTAAATAAATAAAACGGCGCTAACAATGAAAACTGTAGCCTACAAGAACAATCTACAATTTTTATATATTCAACCTTTTTTTTAATTTTTAGTTTTATAGCATTGAAATGCTTTATAAATGAGAAATTTTGAAAGAATAGAAAATATTCGATCCTGCCTCGTGATCGAATTTTTTCTATTCTTTCAAAATTTCTCATATTCAACCTTTATAAGATGAAATTGATTGTTCTTCCTTGCAAACACTCCTGGCTTAATTCCTGAATAATAATGCCTGGTTGTAACACGAGGCATAACTTATCATCTGGATGAAAGGCGAAGAAATCTGCGGATGTAAATTGTAATAAAATAATGATATATATTATATATATATAGATAATTTGGCTAAGCGTTAAACCCAAGTCAAAACAAAAAGTTATTTATTTTTTGTATAGTAATTTACAAAACGCCTAATACTTTCTACATTTTAATTAAGATTTTTCTTCAGACAATACAAGTTACCTTAATTATCAAGCAATTAATAAAGGTTAGTCCATTCAATTTAATAGATTAAGATTTTCACTTATTTTAAACTGTGCCAGGTTTATATATAACGAATTTCTATGTTCCCCATTAGGGTATGGATGGGGTTATGCGACATATGGACTTTTTTGGTAAGAAAGTGGCCAGTCTTCAATTACTAAGCAGAAATAGCTCTTTATTTTCAAGATCGAACTAAATACCGTTCTTACATAAACCATTCTACTATGTTGACAGCAATTAAGATAAACTCATGAAATGTTGCATTGTTACCTATTATGAATCGGTTACATACAAACATAAACATACAGGTGAAGCTTATAAAAGCGTGTAAATAAAAAAGAGTCTTATTTCCACAATTATTAAATTTGAATTGACACATAATAAATAAACACAAAGAAAACATGATCCACCACGGTCAAGGTTGAATTATATTATATATTTTTCTAGTCCTAGACACACAATTTCATAACAAGTGCTTATTCAGTGCCCCAGAGTTAATATTTTCGGCCTGTGTTAACTTTGATCAATATTATGCTTAGATTTATTAGTTAACCCGTTTATGTTAACGAAAAGTTGTAAGCCATTGCTTACCATTGTAAATTTATACACAAATATGTATGGAAACATTTTTTACTTGCAAATGGGTGATGCGCCTGATGGTCGCTTTTCAAATACATTGTCCGATTTCCAAAAATATGTCCTGATGTAAAACATCGAAAATCAAATATGAAATAAAATATTTCCATTGAATCACAGATAAAAATGACATAACAGGCACGGCCGCACGCGTGTAATTCTATTATTTTCGATCAAACCGAAATATTTCCATACGAATATTTATGAATATTTAAATCGTTTGGCATGACTTGAATTTTATTTACAACATTCCATTTACACGGTTCGTATATAAATATTATTAATTAAATGTTTGTATACGATACGCGAGTCCTTTGCAAATCACATCGTGTTTAATCTCTGCAGATTTTTTCGTTTTATAATAGTTTACATCGGACTGATGATGTGAAATTGGCATTTATACAGATTATTATCTAGCAATAATAATAAAATTTGTTTTTGCTTTATAACTTCGACAATTTACATAAGATGTTGCCAATTGGTTAACGTATCATTTTTAACGTTTTAAAGAATTAACATAAGATGTTTTTCAACTTTTCACTGGAGAACGGCTCGACTAATCTGAATGAAAATGGAAGCAAAGATTATTTTTAAATTACATTATATCCAACAGAATTATTAAATTAAATTATGATCTGAAAAGGAGGTTACAGTTTTCGAAATTAATCTGCATTCGTAATTAACCTAATGAAACACATATTTCATTAATTATATGAGTAAATTAAAACGAACATTACTGTTATTTGGAATACTATGACGGATTGTATTAGTATAAATGAATTTCTGTTTATTTGTTTTTGGAGTTAATAATAAATTCATAATTTAAATGAGATAAGTTATTGCATTATTGGAAAACCGGGCAATCAAAGCAAATTTAGTAATAAACAAAGTAATAAAGTTTATAATTTAATTGCGAAATAAACTGCAACATAAAGATGGTATTTTAATAAGCTTAACATAGAAGTCTAGACTGTTTTTGAAACTATGTAAACACTGAACTATTGTTCGTTCGTTCCTCCGTTCTCATGTTGATTTTCCGCAGAATTACGCCGGCCTTTTCTTTCAAACTAAAAAATAACAAAAATGCTATAAAAGCTTCGTTTATTTAGCCTCTATAAGGATGTGATTTTCAAAATTGCCCTTTACCAGGGCTAGATTAGGTTTTCAGGTTTTTCTTTGTATTTTCAAGGTAACTAAATGTCCTGTGCGAATGACGTGTGTGAATTTTCTCGTAAGTATGCAAAATAAATAGTTGAGATTCAATATTCAAAAAATTTATTATTTTTATGTTTATACACTAAACAATGAATTTAATGTAATAGAGAAACATAATATATAATGTTGAAACAACATTATATTATTACGTGGTCAGTTACGTAATATCCTATAGGTGTAGGATATATGTATTGTGTGGCTATCACGATTAGTAATATTATAATGGCGGGCACTCCATTCGCATAGGTACTACCTCTGCGAATGTTCATGGGCGGTGGTGATCGCTTACCGTTAGGCGAACTACCAGCTCAGTTACCCGCTCTGATAAAAAACATACTATATTCTTTGGCATGTATTTTCCTCTATTTCCACTCCCACAAAACATATCAACAGAAACATCGAGTAATCCGTCAAAGGAAAGCAAAATAAATGGCCTAATATGTTTAAAAGGTTCCATATTATCAGCCAAGATAATACGGTCGATATCTTTAAAATTCTCTCACGACCAAATACGGGGTTATAAGATGGGACAAAGTGTTTTTCCCAAGGGTTATAAACCAGCCCATTATGAAGGGATCGCTATCAGAGTATAGTGTGTAATAAATACATGTGACATTATTGCTATAAAGTAATTTTGAATACGTTTTCATAAGTTCGGGTTATATTAATTGCTTGGTTGACTGCTTTTTGGAATTGTGCGCAGAAAAGGGGGATTTAGGGTGCATATGAGTATCATACTAGTTTAGTGTTATATGATATATGTATGTGAAGTAATAATAAAGTTTTTTATCTGATTTTCAGAGAATGTAACCCTGAAACATAATTATCTATATGTTAAAGATTCCCTATTCTAAGCTGTAATAACATAACTATAAATTAAATTTATTTACAATAAACACATGCAATCATAGCTATTTTACTTACCAACATTATATGGTCTAAAAGGATTCCATACAACATATTTAAAATTAAAATTAGTAGCAGTGGTTTCAGCCAGCGAATTCTGAATAAAATATTCAGAATCCACCCCGGTGTTTACTTCCGCGAGTCGTGGAAGGGATTTGCGAAATAAAACTAAGATTGCTCTATTTTTATGAACATCTCTTGTTGTTTTTGGGGACTTAGTTGTTTGTTTCTGAGTATCGTTTGAATAGTTATTCGCTTTCTATGTTAAACTCGTTTCGGTAAAGATATTACACACGGATTTATTCCCAGTTGTTTGAGGACTTTAAATTTTAAATATATACTACCTATATTTCATATGTAGGTATGGAATTTGTGTCTTTTCAGAATGTTTTGGTGAAACACTTTTTATTTTATGTCATATAATTACTTATTCAAGGTTTCTTTCATACTTTAAAAGGTTGCTCTTGCTGTTATTTCATGAGGTTATAACAATTTCCAAATATTGTTTTTATTAAATTTTCCACGTGCTTTCCTTATTGTTTTTCTTTTACATCTTTATTATAACGCCTTTGGCTGCTATAGTTCGTAAATAATTCCTTTTTTTCCTAAAATATTTAAAAACATAAGCGTTCAAACGCTATTGAACACACACAACGTTATTCTTTATTTTCCATCTGAAAATACTATGAAAACAACACCGTTTTTTTTTCTAAAAATATAACCACTAGATACTGGTTACCCACTAGATAGTGAAAAAAGAATAGGTTCCTTTTTGTATTTACAATAGAATTCACATTCCTCTAACTCAATTGCCAAGATCTAACAGATCCGTCCTATGCAACTGTCAGATAACCAAAAAAACAATAGAAACACGCATTGAATGCCGCGTGAAAGAAATTTCTAGAACCAAATGTACAAAATGGCCTCAGATGTTTGATACATCAAGCGTGCAGGCGAAACACACAAGCATGAAAGCTGTCTTCCATTACACTGGTATCAAAAATTCTAGCCAGGAGTGATATATCGAACGTAATTTCGTAGAACAGTCGAGTATTCGTGCACATTATCTCGAATCGGGGCCCATATCTGATGTCCAATAGCCAAACCCTTTCTAAAGCTCCTCCTTATCCATCTTTACACTTCATTTATATGTTTTCACGTACAATTTTGTTATATTTGATTTCCTTGGACAGTGGGTTGGTTGCTGTTGGAATTTGAAGAATTTGCGGGAAGAAAATTATCAATCAACAGCTGACTCTTTTCTGTCCACTTATTTCGACAGGTAGGAAAAAAAGGTTTATTACCTGGTTAGCGTGAAATTCAGGATTTCATGAAGAAAACTGTTTCCTAGAATCACAATTCGCTGATACCGGTATATAGCCCAAGTCTTTTATAACAAATTTTACTTTGGTTTATTCAGAGAAATGTGTAATTTCTCTTCTTCTTGGAATAAGTAAAGAATAAGGAGCGAGTGAAATTCAGCAGAATTTTAATTAATACGTATTTTTTTCATAGACATTTCGTGAATTTACAATTTATATTGTAATATAACATCTTTTTTGTTATATACCTGTAAAAATATTACAGTTAGTGAAAATAATTGTCAATGTATTAAATTACATTACATAAATTTAAATCAATCAAAGATAATAAAGCTAAAACTCTTCTTGCTCTTCTTTAGTCTTTGATTGAAAACTAAAACATATAGATTCTGTAGTATCTACCGGATTTTATTTAATCAATTAATTTTTAAACATTTATACTATGATTTGCCTTTCAAAACCTTAAAAAAGCGCGACACTAGCAATTAACCAAGACAATAATAAAACAGTTTTCTCAGCATTCGAATTCCAAACAAAAACTTAAGCCATTTAGAGAATCGCTTTGTTCTACACAATTAATAAGTGTAAATAACGGCGAGGAAGCGAACCTAATCCATCCATGGAAGCGAAGCCCTGACGGAGGAGATAATGCTAATTCGCAAGACGGCAACGAGTCCTGTAAGATCTGTATACAATATTGCACGATTAAATGCTTGTTTTCCGCTCGCTAATGAATGAAATCTTTATTCTCTTAATATTACTATATACTATAGATACTATTTTTTTTAACTATTATTATTATGAGAAATTTTTATAATCACGGGGCAGGATTCGAACCCGCGTTTCTTGCCTAACCGTAGCAGTAGTTTTTCAGTAGTTCCAGTAATTTATCCATAGCAAACAAACAAACAAAAATATAAATTCTTCCTCTTTATAATATTGGTGTAGATTTAAGATGATTCTTGCACCGTTTTTTGGAAATCTTGCATACTTACCCACGGCTCTCGTGAAGAGGCCTGGCTGGTGGAAAACTCGAGAAAAGCGGAGTCGGTTCAGCTGAATTTAGTTTCAGAATGTTCGTCGTACTGTAAAGGCAGAAGTTTAAACAGTGAACCAAAAAATATGCCAAAGAAAATCTTTTTCACGTTACAATACGAAAGCGTTTCAAGTATCTATCATTTGCTTTGTGAAGTATCATGTTTTAGTATATCTACACTAATTTTATAAAGAGGAAGAATTTTTATTTTTGTTTGTTTGTAATGGATAAACTCAAAAACTACCGGAACGATTTCAAAATTCTTTCACCATTAAAATGCTGCCACTTCGCTGAGTGACATAGGCTATATATGTACCACAGGCGAAACCGGGGCGAACAGCTACTCAGTTATAAGTCCTTAAGAAACTTAGTACTAATATAATCTTAATCAAAGAGGCTTTACCCAGTCAAAGACGTGTAAAACTCCATACATCCAACTCCTCTTTATAATCCCCAATAAAGAAAAGGTTTAAAAATATTTGCTCTCGCAGACAGATCTCACCTTTAATTAGCCCACATTATTTACATAACAAGTAAATTAATTCTAACCAAGTGCAAATAGGATATACAACTGCGTTCATTATTTAGTCCAAAACACCCCAAAACATTTCGTATACCTGAGCGCTGCTGGCACAAATATTTATCACCACTTTCCCAAATATTATCTGTACACGGAAAAAAGGCGCAATAAATTCGTTTCCACGTATGTTCTGGGAAATAAGCGGGAAATGGGAAATTATTTGCGATTGCAGAGGGGAAGCGGCTTTGGATTAGCGAGAAGTGACTTTGTGGTATGGTAATAGGGTTTAATTTGTTTATTCCGATGGTTGTCATTGTAATTGCTGTGTTATTACGTTTATCGAGTGTCGTTTTAAGAGTTAGTGAAAACATTTTATTCATATAACGAAGGTATTGGAGCGGTATGTAACAATATAACTGGATAAATAATTTCTGGACGGATGTTCTTTATTTTTTATATATTTTATTTGTTTCTCCTTTCACGTCGCAAAAGAGGCATTTTATAAATCTATTTTTGTGTCTGGAAATAGTGAGGAGTCTAGTGTCTGACATTGGCTACTTTATCGTCTTGAAATATTTTACTCTGATCAGAAATTCCGTGGACTACGCGGGTGAAGCCGCTTGACCGTTTGACTTAGTACGTCTAGTAATGGTAAATCTATGTTGCGACGATTCAAAAATCCTTCTAAGAGGAGTCTTGTTGAGTAAATAATGGTATTGAGTTTATGCAGTCAAACAAACCCTGAGTAAAAGGTGAGTTTACGACTCTCAGTGCTTGGCCCCTTGAGGTTGAACGCCGGAGAGATTACAAAAATTTCGATCCGTCCCCGTATCAAAAGAATAGCTAACATAACTTTGCCATCACTTCGCGACACTCTATAAATAAAGAGATGAGATAATATCGCGAAAAAGCTCTCTAGGGTTGTCAACTTGTAGTTTTTCGCTTTTCTAAATTCTTATGTTTTAGAGATTTTTTTTTTCGCTTTATTCATAGAAAGTTTTTAAACAATTTATTTTCAATACCGCCTGTTTGACGTCATAGTCGAATAGAGTTAGATTGTATTATCGATAGTGAAAAAATACATGTTTGGATTTATTGCTATATATTTAAACCTAGCGATACGTACCGGCTTTATCCATGGTACGTTTTTTTCGCATAAGAATCTTACTTATGCCTTAAAATTGACCGAATTGTTCGAGCCGTTCTCGAGTTTTACGCTCAGCAACACATTAGGAGTTCCATTTTTATTTGTATAGATAGATAGGTAGTCCAAAAACGATGCATATTATCTATTTGTAGCGTAATATTTTAACTTGTACGTTTTTAAATACATTTACTTTTTACACATTTAATTGAATATGTAATGGTTTCAGCTTTTTTTTTAATTTGGTCTAGTTCGTTAACAGTCTAGACTGCTACCTATTTTTTAGTTACCGACATGATTTTTGTGATTTAATGTGAAAATTTCTCCAAATAAAACCACAAAAATCAACCAGGTTACTTAAAAAGTCATTGTTCATAGCTTATACGAAGCTGAAAGATTAAAACCTTATCACATAATATTTACCGACGAAACTCATAAATAAAATGAAAATAAACAAAACATAAATCTATCAACCCTACAGCTTAAGACGCCATTTATTAGAATAGCTATTTAATTTCTGAGACTTTCCACTCTCGGAAAATTATTTAATAGGTCAGAGTCTTTAGATATAGCCGATGTATTGTCTCCAACTTCCAAATTGGGATCATAGCTGGGGACTGAATTTAATATTTCGATGTCTTTGGCTTTTTAACCGATGTTCCCAAAAGAATGAGGGTCTCAATTAGACTGTATATTTTTTTTTAATTTTTAGCTTTATAGCATTGAAATGCTTTATAAATGAGAAATTTTGAAAGAATAGAAATGTATATTTTTTGTTTTGTTACTCGATGAGTTCTTTATTAGCCCATTGGCCTGATTGTTTTTGCTTTTATTAGGAAATTAGTGAATATTAGTGACCTTTTTTGGATAAAAAGGATTGTTTTATGAGCTATTTAGTGCTCGTGACTTCATCAAATGTAGCCTTATGTCATATGCCAAAAATCTTTATAAATACGTGTACAAACATGCACAGATTATGATTAAAAAAATATTAGTATCAAATAAGGCTGTTGACTGTTGCTCTACCGAAACTGAATTTAGCAGAGACACTTTTTATGAAATTGAGAACACATTTGATTTATGAGGTGACTTCTTAAAAAGCAAAACATGCGTATAACGTTTTTCCCGCGGCTTTGTTTGCGAAGTCAAAACAAATTTTCAGGGCACAAACTTTTATCCCCTATTTTGTCCGGTTGAGGGCAGAATTTTTTAAAATCCTTTCTTAGCGGATGCCTCCGTCATAATATCTATCTGCATGCCAAATTTCAGCCCGATCCGTCCAGTGGGCTGTGCGTTAATAGATCACTATGTCAGTCAGTATGTAAACTTTGAGTTATATATGTTTAGAAGACGATTTTAAGACACCAAATTCATATGGATCTATTAACTACATCATATTACCTTGATTCACACAATGATATAATAACAAGAGTTTTGAATATTAATGAATTACATGGATCTTGTTATTATCAAGCCTATTTCACCCCAATAGCAAACTAAGTTATTAATATTAATGTGCATAGTTGAACATTATTAATACCAACACTATATAAACGAATGGGCTTCAAAGCTGACAGATGTAAATTCCCTCTGTGACATAATTCCATGACAGATAGCCGTGATGTATTGTCAGACACAGTTATTGTATGGTTATTAAATAAGGTAAAATTAATTAATTATTGTGTTATATTAGTTTTAAACACATTTGTAAAAGAGCTCCTTAATTTTCTGTTTAGTTTTCGTTTTTATACGAGCAAAACGATGTTTTATTAGGCTCATGAAGTTCTTATCTTATTTTTTACTAGCGGTCCACTCCTGCTTTGCCCGTGGTACATATATAGCCTAAAACATTTCTCAATACATGGGCTATCTAACACTGAAAGATTTTTCAAATCGGACCAGTAGTTCCTGAGATGAGTGCGTTCAAACAAACAAAAAAACAAACAAACTCTTCAGCTTTATAATATAATTTCTACGAAAGTTAAAATATCCTACATACATATTTTTTCAATGTGGATAAATTTGTGTTTTTATAATTGAAAATAAATGAATAAAAAATTATGTGACGAAGCACGAATTATACAGTTAGCCTTAAAAAAATATTTTTGAATCTCAAGTAACACTCAGAATTTTATAGTTTTTCACAATAAGAAATAGGATGGAAAAATATTACAAGGGTTGTAATTATCATCGAGGCTAATTGTAACAGCCGTTGAAAATAATTTTTCGCAATTGAAACTTTAACAGCCCCGTCGCCTTTGAGAATATACCTGGTTTTATCTCTTTTAAGATAACGTATTTTATAATAGAGTTACAAGTGGTTTCAATAGTTGAGTAAAAATGTCCACGTGCTTAAAATCTAAATGCTATAATAGTATAATGTGTAAAAATATTAATTGTAGTAACACAATAAAAATGTTACACTTGAAAACCTTAACTGACAATTTCTTACTTCCTTTCTTTTCCGTTCCTCCTCTCCTTGCTTTCAGTGTACATATGTTCGCCTGATGGTAAACGATCACCACCGCCTATGAACATTCGCAAAGGTAGTGCCTCTGCGAATGCTCTGCCCGCTTTTATGGGGTAAGGGAAAAGGAAAGGATTAACGACTGGAAAGAAGAAATGGACTGGGACGGGTGAGGAAAAGAAAACGGGCCTCCGGTTCCCCCACACACCGTACGAGACACAGTGGCATGCCGCTATTTTACATCAGTTTTCTGTGGGGGTGTGGTACTTCCCCGGCGCGAGCTGGCCCAATTCGTGTAGAAGCGAGCTCGACTACCACAATGTACGCTGTCACTGTCAGGGGTCAGTGTGGTGTCCACTAAAAATCAGTGGAAAGTCTAAATTTCTTCAATGTGTTTAGACTCGCATACATTGTATATTACGCATACACAGTGTATGTACGTTTTATACTAAGATTATATTTTTTATGACAAAATCTTTTTTGTCCTTGACTAGTATAAATAAATGTATTTTCATTCATTAATTAAGAAAAGAAATAAATTTTAATATTAACAACCGATAAAGTTTTATGCCGATTAAGTACACTTTTTACGTATGGTCATTAAGCCATAAAAATTTTCTACTTTTCACATATGGTAAGTACAATAAGGTACCTTAAAATGAGAATTATAACGAGCAATTAAAATAAAATATAATTTCAAAATCAAATTGAATCGTATCAATATAAATCCCGCAAAGCCTAGCTAGGTACTTATAAAAAACACAAAGCCATTCCCATCTGCAACTTAAAACGCGCACTAGTTTTAAAACTTCAAAGCTCATTAAGCTTCAATCGCCCTTTGAATTAATGGCCGTTAAAAATAATTGGAATAAAATTAATTAATGAAATCCTTAATTGCCATGGGCTTAGCGAGCGCTTTAATTTGTTTCTCGTTTTAAACGATCGCGTACACTAACCTTTGCGTTTGTGGAGAATAAATTTCAACACAGACTAGAAAAATTTACAGGTGAAATACAATGGTCATTGTAGTTAGAGGGCTGGCTGGATTTCTTGTTAATCGTGAAAATGAGTTTAAAAATGTATATTGTGTAGCTATTGCATTATGTTTTAATAGGACATTCATTTTCAAGTGATAATTTCATTTCTATATTTTATATTGTTAAATATTTGTAAATTGCAGGTTTCAATTTAGACATATTAAGTTTGTTTTATAAGCCAGCACAATACAGCATAAATAAAATAAAATATGAAAAAGCTAATAAATTTGTAAGTCATTCTTGCAAACATTCTTCAAAACAGCTTAGCTTATTACCGTGAAAAATTAGACTGTGTTACTGTTTTGTTTTTAAATAGTTATCATTTTTTAAATACTCGTATATATATAAGTATAGATTGTTACTAACAAACAAGATTTTTATATACGGTTACGTATGCATAAATAATATAATGCAAAAACTCAATTTAAAGGCACTCTCTTGTAATGTGACTTATGTTACCTCTTGGATATGCTAGAAGCTCTCTTGTCGAGTGAATATCCTGCATAGTAACGGAAAAAGTGTGCTTACTGAACACAATTTTGTTAAAACACATATGCAGTTTCGTATCTATGTTAACAACATAGATACGTGTGAACGTATTTTCATCTCTTGTAACATTTTTATAAGACATCTTCCAATGTTTATCAGATCTTAAACGTTTGTGACGAGAATGTGCAATAGAAATAAGAAGGAAATGGATACATTATTTCATATTTGATTGTCATTTAGCAAATATAATAATTATTTAGTCATTTATAATCATTTAATAATATAAATATCAACAGGGCTGTATTTTTCTGTGACTAAATAATTAGCTTAAGCCTATTGGATCTAAACTGTTATTCATTAAACTAAGTTTGGAAAATGTGATTTTTAACATTCCTATTGATTTGATATATATCAAGCCAAAATAACCTTTATTACCAAGCAGCGAGTACCCTCCAGTACACACAATTCGCGGGTCTTCGCCTTGAGTTATGATTGAGGATATCGCATGCATTCAGATACCCGCATGTTGATTTAGTTATGTGTAAATAGTGAAAGCTCACAACGTAGATAATATGCGAATTGCTAATGAGAACTTTATTAACATGTGAATGGATTGTAGTAAAGTTCAGTGGCTGTTCTTAATGGCATCATCATCATCATCATCATCATCAGCCCTTCTATATTCCCACTAGGACACAGGCCACCTATGACGTTTCGACCATAAACCACCACGCTGGACAAATGCGGATTCAGATGTCACATGACGTCGAACTTTTGATTCTTAGACATGCCGGTTTCCTCACGATATTTTCCTTCACCGTTTCGTTCTTAGTGTATAGTCATTTATTGATATATTTTTTCTATATTTTTCTTTGTATATTAGCGACGGACGAACTTCATTAATTCTAAAGTAGTTTGGGTTTCAACTTCGCTACTAAAAACTTTTTGCGTGACATTTATGTAACGTCTATAAGATAGAGTGATTTGTTTTATTGAAGTTCTAAAATCAAACACGCTTTAATTTGTTTGTCGATTGTCTGCGTAGTTACAGCAAAGTTCAAGTACAAATGCTTTGGCACGGGATGGGTGGAGAGATCCTCAGCCGCCTCTCGGACTAATGCAAATAAAAATTAACCGTGGTTACAAATTCTTTTGTAGATTTGCGTTGCCCGTTTATACTTTTTTTTTTCATTCCGTTTCACGTTGGAATTCTTCTTAATGATGATGACTGGTAATTAAACAAATTAATGCTTTGTATTTTTTAATACTTAGAACCTTTTTTAATTGCAAAGTGCATAGCTTCCAGGTATAGAAATTATTTGTATTTATGGTCAGGTTTAATAGTTATAGATAAATATTATATTAGTCACTTGCATCGGCTTTGCCCGGATAAACTTGTAAGTAACGAACTTAAAAAAACAATTTTCTGATTTTTTTAATAATTACTAATGACGAAACTAATTTCTTTGAGTAGTTTTTTTCAGATGTTACGAAAATAATCAACGACTTAAATCATTTCATTACATAATTATAATGTATACCTCTCCTCTAAATAATTTCTCCTCGAATGTCTGGGTGTCTGGAAGATGCGGGGCGCAGCTAGTGATAGATCAATATGAAAAATGTAAAAAGCTGAAAAAGTACCTGGATTAAGTTTGGCTTCAAAATTCACTACAAACGGTGAACTACTACCGAATAAATACACTTTTAATATATAATCTTTCACTGTGACCTCAACGCGATGTGAGCTATTTTACCGTTATATGAGTGATTTTGGTCTTTAGCACAATACTGACCTACCTGCTTCAGCGTTACTGACTTAAGTAATTAAAAAAAAACGTGTGTGTGCGATTCACACACGATTGAAGTGAAACTTCAGTAAATCGTGGTATGTATATTTCTGTCTCATTCTTTGCCGGCTTCATTCTACACATTTTTGTATTTCTGTCTCTTACCTGTCGTTTTTCCGTTGCATCAGGTTTGAAATCACAACGATTCTAAAGAAGTTTCACTTCAAAAAAGCGTAATCGTCTCTTACATGCCGGCAACACACCCACAACTCTCCAGATTGTGTGCATGCTTATGGGTGTCGTCACTCAACGCTTACAACCCGGTGATACGCCTGTGTTTGCCCACTATTGTATAAAAAACGCACTGTTCATATGTAATCTTTATAATTAAAACCATTCAAACAAATGAAGTTCCCACAACAACAACATACATCTTTCTTCAATTCGCAGAATCTGAAAAGAAGTCGTATATATTACAACAGGTGGTTCCGAGACGATCGAGGTTCTATATCATGTTCGGCTAAGCCAAATAAATTTGAACTTTACGACAGAGGCATAGAGTTTGAAATGCAGTATTTCAGTATTACTCGGTTATAAATTTGGTTGGAAAGTTTAGACATGTTTACTGGTAGGTTGGGGCTTGGGGTAGTCGCACTGAATTACAATTTGAAAATATCGCGAAATTACTTGTTTAGTCCCAGCATTCTCTATCACAACAGCTATGATACATAGCTGGAGAAAGTTACACGAAAATGATTCAAAAACTCTAATTCAAAAACTATGCAAGGAGACTATGACTAAAGGGACATCTGTAAAACGTTACTTGTACGCTGAAAAAAATATGCAGAAATTAGAATGGAAGAAACAATGTTTATTTAACACCACATACTTTTAACGAAACTAAATAATGATACGTATTTATTAAATTATCTCTATTGTATTTATATATTATTCATGGTTGAGGAATCATATCCTTTTCCTGACCCTTCCCAGTCCTTTCCTTTATTCCTATCGCCAATCCTTTCTTAATCCCTTCCCAAAAAGTCGGCAATCCATTTGTAAAGGCGTAAGGTCTGCAATGGACCTTATGCCTCTCCAAATGTTCATGGGCGGTGGTAGCGCTTACCATCAGGCGTCCCACCAGCTCCATTGCCGACTGTAACATAAAAAAAAAAAATCATTTTGACAAAAATCTCTAAGAATTCTCAAATACTAGCGAGATTTTTGTAGATGTTTCTTCTCTAGTCTATAGACTGCTTTCCGAACCGACGGTTAATGTTTAAGCTATGTTATGACGATTCAAAAGTGCTTCCGTTAATACTGAGTTTGAGATTGAGTTTGAAAATTTTTAAATGTATCTTTGTATTGTTTTCTACCGCATCAAAATTGAAGCATTGTTTTCAACACGCTGTCAAATGAATATATCCTGAAGCACATTATAAATGTTATACTTTTATAATAATTACGATCAGAAACAATTCAGACTATATTTATTGTCTATTATCTTTGCTTCTTTCACTCCAAAATTATTGTCATTACGAAAGAGCGACATAATACAAATTTCGGTATATTCGCAGACAAGTTTATGAAGTATGTAAATGTGTACCTACTTGCAAAAACAAACACAACAAAGTTAGCACTTTGTGTGTATTTGACCCAGAATTTGTTAATAAAATCGATTGCGACCTCTAAGACGTTAAAAGTTATGTGGGTGTGTTTGGATTTCATTATAATTCTCGCTTTTGGTTGTGTCGTGTCTGTGTGTACTTAAATGATTTTATTTTTATACTAGCTGTAACCCGTAACCTCACTCGCCTGGTCATCATCATCATCATCATCATCAGCCCATACATGTTCCCACTGCTGGGACACAGGCCTCCTATGAGGGTCCAGTCCATAATCCACCACGCTGGCCAAGTGCGGGTTGGCAGATGTCACATGTCGTCGAACTTTTGATTCTCGGACATGCCGGTTTCCTCACAATGTTTTCCTTCACCGTTTTAAGCAGTGGTGATGTTATTCGCATGCGCAGATAAATTGAAAAATCAATTTATATCCTGCACGCTCGCGCGGTCTCGAACCCCGACTTATTGATTCTGAAGTCCGAGGATCTCACCACTGAGCCATCACTGCTTTTTACGCACTCGCCTGGTACCCGGGTAAAAAGTAGCCTCTGCGCTAATCCAGACTAACATAACCTACAAATTTGGTACAGAGATAGGATAGCTATCTCTGTACCATATATCATACATATACGATGAGCTTTTTCGCGTGAAAGAGCAACACTCATCCATCCATACTTACAAACTTTTGCGTTTATAATATTAGTAGGATACTATTGTCAAGAGCCCAAGCACAGTAAAGTCACACAATGTCGTCATTATTTAATAATGTTATAATTATTTTATATCAACGTAGCATGTAGGTAGAGGTAGAGTTATAATAATAATTTTTACAAGTCCTATACATAAATGTTATGGACACACCTCATAGCCGGTCAAATTTATTTTTACTACAAAATTCAGACAAACTTGGTTGTGACCGGTGCTTTTAGTTGAAGCACTCTTTGTTTGTGTGCTATAGTGATGCTACAGTGATGTTGAAAATGGTGAAAGAAATATATTAAAAAATTGTAATAAAATTGCTTTTTCACTTAAACCTCTTAATCATTCACCATCACCAGACCAACGATGACACTTTATATAAACGCATATACGACACTTCAGCAAGATAGCACTGTAATTAAAATTTTCTTTTCAAGCACGAAATGTCAAAGGTGAGAATAATTAATAACATTAAAAAAAACACATTCAGAGCGCTGTACACCCGCATAGAAGCGATGTATAGAAAAACACAACTCGGATTTCATTATTTCCTCTTTTCAGTTGAAATAAAAATGAATTTAACTCTTTCGGAATAAATATTAAACTGTTCAGTGCACTCGTAAGAGACGACATTTAATTTTGTTGCTTTACTTGCGTTTATTACATCGAATTGGCTTAGAAATTTGTCACTTTTGAAGGTATTTAAACGCGATTTATTCGTTATATTATTTATCCCGGTTCGAACACTTTACTGTGACATTGATCACGAGAGATTTGGCTTTGAAGAATATACTTTTAGAGTTCACTAAAACATGGTCACTTCACTAAAATGGTTAGTTCATGGTTAGTTCACTAAAAGTTCACTAAAGGCTAGAGGGATATGAGTACCTGTAATGACTTCCTTCTAAAGATTAAGGTTTCAACCTAATGCCTCAAAAAACAAGGTCTAATATCGCTTAATTTTTTAAGAGAAGTGGTGACTCAGTAAAGCAGCAGATTAAAAGATTTATTTGCACGTTATACGCATAATCACTCCAAACATGAAATGTATACAAAAGTTTGATATATAGGACTTCCAACCCAAATAGAGCAGTCGTAATACGGAAAATCTATACTAATATTATAAGGCTAAAGAGTTTGATTGTTTGTTTGTTTGAACGTACTAATCTCAGGAACTACTGGTCCGATTTGAAAAAAATCTTCCAGTATTAGTCAGCCCATTTATTGAGGAAGGCTATAAATGTACCGGGGCGAACCGCTAGTGTGCATATAAATTTAATAATCTATTTATTTTTTACACGCTCGTCTGTTCTCGAAACCCCTAATTTTCGATGGAAGTCCGAGACTCTAACCACTGTTTAGAGCCTCAGTGTGTTTATATAATATACAGTATATTGCGCAGAGCAAATACACGTGTTTTATACTGGGTTGTTGGCTAGTATCCATGAACACGAGTCGTCATAGACTGTTTTTATCCAATATTTATCTACCCTCATAAAGAGAGAAGACTGGCTCTTTTTAAGGCAGCTTCTAAGGTGGGATCTCCAAAAATATGTAATTGAATATAGCAATTCAGTATACACTTCCCTTTCTGGCCCTTTTTGATTCCTTTTTTTCCTTAGTTCTACATGACCAACCAACGCACAGATTATGCAAGTGTTTATGAAATATATAAATATATTAGGAATATATAGACTAATTCGTTTTATTTATTTGTATATTACCTATTTAGAAATATATTTTATGTCACATTTTTCCAAGAATATCGAGTAATATTGTACATTTGGGAACAATATTCTAACTATTGGAGGAAAACAAACTTTTATTTTATTGTTAAAGCGCTTACGGGTGTCATCAATATATACTTCGATAGTTATCAGGAAACTTAAATGCAATTCACTCGAATTCTTTCATTGGAGTAAAATTTAAATATTAAAAATATAGAGAATCACTACATACTATAATACAAAGTCGCTTTCCCTATCTCCATGTCCTTATGTCTGCTTTAATCTTTAAAATTACGCAACGGATTTTGATGGGGGTTTTTTTAATAGATAGAGTGATTCAAGAGGTTTATATGTAATAACATCTTTTAAACTATTCCGAAATAACGCGAGCAATAGCTAGTAATTTATAAAAAAACACCTCATTTACCTTACCTTAAGCGTAAGTATCTATTATATTTAATGACCCTATCAATGCAATAGACAGAAAATAGTCTACAGGAGTCGATTACATACAAACAGACAGGTGAAGCTAATAAAAGCGTATCATTAAATAAGTGATCTTATTGTCCCCGACAGTGGTATGAGAGAAAAGCAGCATCTCTTAGTATGCAAACTAATGTTTTGGGTTCAAAACTTGGCATAGTCCCAACATATTCCACGTGCTAAAGGGCTGAGGTTAGGACATTTATTAGCGTTATCTTTTTTACTTTTAATTGTCGCTAATGGCCAGTTATCCGGATAACTAGTGTAGGAAGGTTTTACTGGAATTTTTAACTATTTTATTAGTAAGTTTGTGGTGTTTGTGTGAATACGTTAGAGGGAGGTAGGGAGTATTATTATGTTAAAGGGAGTTTAGTGGGGGTAGTGTAACCAAAATATTTCATTTAAGAATAACTGCACTGTGGGCTCAGTGGTGGGGACCTCGGACTTAAAATCGACATGTCGGGGTTCGAGACCAGGCGAGCGTGCAGATAATAAATGATTTTTCAATTTATCTGCACATTATCCACATCACCACATCACAACTGCTCGAAACGATGAAGAAAAAACATTGTGAGGAGACCGGAATGTAGAACAATTAAAAAGTTCGACGACATGCGACATTTGCCAACCCGCCCCTTGGCCAGCGTGGTGGATTATGGCCTGAACCCTCATAGGAGGCCTGTGTCCCAGCAGTGAGAACATATATGGGCTGATGACTGATGATGATGACTGTACTGTTAATATCTTTTAGTTAGGTTCTTTTTTTGACAGAGTAAATGATACGTGCTTTGACATATGCAAGGATACACTTTGAAGATATATTGTAATTATTTATTGAAGTCCATAATATAATCCGTCAGGAATTATGCAAAATAAGCCTAATTGTTTGTCGTTTGAACGTTACTGCGTATTTTGTCCATACTATTTAATTAATACTAAGTAACTGTACCTCCGAGATACCACGATAACTGTTTTTGTAAGTTTATAATTTATAGGGTATTAGAATATATATATATATATATATATATATTATAGTTATTTTTTTATTTTGAAATCTAATAATGTTTAGAGCTATCAAAAACAAAAAAAGCACTAACAAACACATAATTAAAATGTTAAAACACGTCCCTTTCTACATTTACCGTGTCTGTGAAATTCTAAGTTTTACCTTGTGAATCGTGGTAAAACTTCAAAATACAGAATGTTCACAGAACTCTTCGTATTTTTACCATTTCAATTCCACTTCTATTGACTTTACGCTCCCTCCTCCCTAACTCCCGCAATACATTTACAATTCAAAACGCAGTTACAAAAAGCACTCCCGCCAAAACGTACGTAATGCGAGAACAGATTATAAATCTTTAAAAAGTCAAACAGGAACGCGCGCAGGTGACAGCCCGTGCGTACTGCCGCGTCGTACGTGTTAGTGAAATTAGAAGCGTGAACGTGCTGCGAATGCTCTCATTCTTCCTTTATATCTCGTCTTAATGGCTCTGGTAATCGACTGTATATATCCTGGGTTCAGGCTCCAGATGGAGAAAAACGTCTTAGTCGGGACGCGCTTGCGGTTGAACGGATAATGTTAATTTTGTAGACAACAAATGTAACATATTACATGTACTTATAAATTAAACACGTTCATAATATTGTATATTTAAGTTAAATAATATACGATAACTATGGGGACACAGTTGGAATTGAGACCAAGGCAGACAAGAAATTGATATTGGAAAACTGTGCGTCAAACTTTTTATCTAAGAACCCACATTTTCAGATTACCGCCTACACTGAACTTTACGCATATTCTTTTTTCTTTAAAATAATATATTTTCTCGGTAACAGATAACAGATTATCTTCAATGCATAAACATTGTGAGCTCTTAAGTTTTTTAGTGACATCCACCTCTATTTCTTTTCGGGTTCAGTTCTCAGGTTCTTAGTAATGTGCTCATCTCTCGTGATAAATGGTATATATTTGTTTTACTTCTATCGTGCAGTCGTGTACAAGCTCAACAACACGCAAACATATCATTTTGAAATTAGAACCTTTCTCGAACGTGGCTGGAAATTTTTATTCGCTATTTAAAAACAAAGAAAAGCGCGGGAATGTGGACGTTCCCTTTTGACAGAATGGAATTAAAAGTCATGCCAAGTTGAAGTAAAACTAGTTAAAGTGAGTTACGCCAGTTGCCCTTTGGTCTTTGTTTGATTTAACGTACTTTAAATAGATCTACTTCAATATTGCTATCAAATATATTATTGTGATAATTTAAAATTACTATGCAGTGGATTATTACCTTGTTACTCATTTATATAATACCTTTCAATATAATTAAACTATTAATTTATAAGCTACAGTGCAATCAAATTATTGCCTTGTGAGTTATGGTACCGACATACATATTATATTCAATCTAAAATACGTACTTCATTTAACGCTTTATTCATTCCTCCTATAATCCCGAAATATATTATTTTGTATAAGTTCTAAATAAAACCTCTTTACGTGTATGGAATAGAACACCTTTACATCCGGCCGCATATAAAAAAGAATATAACTTTGATATAAACTTTTGACAGGGCGGGAATTGACAGCCCGCCAAATTTAGCTTATATGGGTAGCGTAGTGAATTGAAATGAGTTATTTATTACTCACGTTCGACATTTCGAGTTGTGAATCTTTGAATATTTCATTCCTTTACCATTCAAGTTGCTGCAAGTTTTGTGTGATATAATTTCAGATATACATTAATTACCGCCATTGTGATCTTAAATTGTATAAAACACGAGCTCTCTAAATCAGCCCCGTATTTCCTGATATTAGCGCGTTTAAGAAACAAAGAAACTTTGTAGCTGTACCTATAGACAAAAAGAAAGAAATCTTAAAACATAAATTTCTTCCAATATCTAATAAACCTATTGTATTTGAAGCTATACAAGCGAATATAAAAAGCGTAAATCTACCTAAAACTAACACTAACAAACAAGTTATTCTAGGACATCTATTTCATTCGAGTACACAGCTTCCATCAATCAACGCTTGCTCCATATGCCGCGTTATCACTGGATGCGAATCAATTACTGAAGATTTCATCTGACACTATTTTCCCATTTAATGTGTTTATTATATTGAGGAAATAGAATTCACGCGTAGAAATTAATTGAATTTGATTTCGAAGGACTTTGTTACTCGTAAGTAAAAATCTGTATACCTTTTATGGATTAGGTTATAATAAGCTTTTTTTATTATGTATGTTAATTAGTTTAATTTTTTAGTTTTGTAGCATTGAAATGCTTTATAAATGAGAAATTTTGAAAAAAAAAATTCTCACGTTAATTAGTTGATTAATTGTACACTGTATTTTTTGTGTTTGATTTTACGAGAATATTATAAATTTAGAAATTAAAGACTTTTTGACGGATTTTAACCGCGATTTATTCGTTATATTATTAACCCTCGAGTCTCCCCGTGACCACGCTCGCTGTAAAGTGTTCGAAATCTTGATAATATATTGAATAAATAGCGTTAAAATCCGTTAAAAAGTGTTTAATTTCTAATTGTAAACTTTCAAACTGATCGTCTTTGCATGCTGTTGCCCACAGTGTTTGTTAAATTTACCGTATATTTTAATTCTTTAAATTTTATGTATTTTCAAATGTAAAAACTAATGAATTACTGATATATAATAACTTATGTACAGCAAAAACTATGTTTTTTTAAATTATGAATCCGTATAATTATGTCAAGCACTACAGTTAACACATTTCTAAAATATGCTCTTTATTTATTTTATTTTAAAAGCCTTTACTTGTTATCCCAAAAATAATGCTACCATTGCTACTATCAAGGATCTCCATTACCTATTAGTGAATTACAATAATCATAATCAAATTAAAAAGTGCACCAAACGTCACGATATATTGCACGGTAAAATGGAAACTTGCCTATTTCCACTTCGTTTCTAAGCTTCACGGCTCTTAAGATAAAGTGAATAAAATATTCAAGCAAGCATAAGCTAGAGAGAATCTTTCTGAAAATATTTAATCAGGAAATGCAAGTTAGACGCCCGCTTATATTATGGATTGCATTATTCACTGCAAATATACTTCAACTTTTTACAAAAACATGATTTTATAATATTACTAGCTCCGTATCCCGTAAGAATATCGGGATAAAAAGTTGCCTATATGTTATGCCAGTGGTCCAACTATCTACGTACCAAATTTCATTGCAATCGGTTCAGTAGTTTTTGCGTGAAAGAGCAACAAACGCACACACATCCTTACAAACTTTCGCATTTATAATATTAGTAGGATATGAGATTCTATTGCATGAAATTGATACAAACTCCGTGAACTATGTACTCGTAATGTTATTTAATCATCATTACCTATTTTTCCATAATATACTCAATTTACAACACAAAAACGCTGCAATGTTATAATAAATTCAAAAAAAATTGTCATGCTAAATAAATTGGTTGAAAAAAATAACATCTTATAGTTTTTTTTATGTAAGATCGGGCAAAGGAGCTGGTGATTCGCCTGTACGTATGCTATCGCTATCGCGTATGAATAGGGTCTGTACGCTATTATAAATGCGAAAATTTGTGAGGATGTGTGTATGTTTGTTACTCTTTCACGCAAAAACTACTGAACGGATTGCAATGAAATTCGGTACGTAGATAGCTGGACATATAAAATAACACTTAGGCAACGGTTTATCCCGATATTCCTGTATCCCATCGACTTATGCGGGTGAAACCTAGTTAATAACGCGTAAAAGCAAAATCCAGATTTTTTTTAAAGCCAAAATTATTTAGATATTAGTAGAATATTCCATTTATATGAATCGAGTCCATTGTGAATATATTTACAGCCAAAATAAGCCACGTGAGGAGCTCGAGACTTTTACATGCAATTAAGTCGATTAATTTAATTTACTAACGTACAGTAAAGATGCACAAGAACTTGAAAGTGAATAAATTTGAAATGATGACATTTGCTACTCTGAAGTCACAATATTTAATTATAATTAGTTAAAATGAATAAAATTTTTCACAATTCTATATTGACTATAGTATGTGCAGTTTGAATAATCAATTATATATTGAAGTTTTAGATGCTTTGAAGAATTATTTCTTCATTTTTTTAACTTCTAAAAAATAGTAACTTAATTATAAAAACAATCTAACTTACAGAGTTAATCCGAATGCAATTTTTTCTACTTATCAAAAACCCTCTACAGTAGAGCAGCAGAACTGGTCTTAAGCTACCTTTGGAATTATTGTTTGCGACTTATTTCCACTTACACTACTATAATGACAATCATAAGATCCAAAACACATATAAATAATTGATCCAACTTCAAACCCTCTTCACCCCACGCATCCCTAAGGACATTTATTTCCATCCACTAAAAGTTTTAATACGAACTGGCGAAACACGCAAAATGCTCAACGGATAATGAAAAACATTCTGACACAAGATAAAAATCCTAAACGACTTCCACCTGAGTGTGCCCCGAAACACTCCTGCATTCTCCCGGATTACTGGAAGGGGAATCTAATTACAGTCGTATTCTAAATGGGGCTATCAAAAAACCGTTAAGTTGAGGGCTTGTTTATTCTCCGGATGTATTTATGGCTCCATTTTTTGTATTTCACGAAGGAAATGTTTCGACGTTAAAAATCATTAATATTTTAAATTGGTGATAAGTCAATGTAATGTACAATAACTGCTCTATCTTTGGCGTTTTATTAATGCTTTTTATGTAAATTTATAATTAAATGAATGTTACATATCACTTATTCCTCGAGAGAGTTGATGGAAAAAGGTGTTTATTATTTTGGATAATATTTTGGTTTTGTTTTGTACAAAGAGACCAAACATTCGCTTCGGCACCAATTGGGCCAGCTCGCGGCGGGGAAGTACCACACCCCCACAGGAAACCGGCGTGAAATGGAATACTGCTGTGTTTCGTTCGGTGAGTGGGGGATCCAGAGGTCCATATCCTTTTCCTTACCCTTCTCAGTCCTTTCCTTTATTCCTCTCGTCAATCTTTTCTTCATCCCTTTCTAATTTTAAGTCGGCAATCCATTTGTAGAGGCGTAAGGTCTGCAATCGACCTTACGCCTCTCCTAATGTTCATGGGCGGTGGTGGTAGCGCTTACCACCAACGACTCACCAGCTCCATTTCAGACGGTGAAATAAAAAATACCAATCAATTCCACATTCAACCTATATAGCTGAAATTATGGTTGATGCATACACACTACACTTTTTTACATATACTATTTTATATAATAGGACTTTAAAGTATAAAGAAACAATTAAATTTAAACTCCCTCCAACGACAGATATAAATGGCCGACTGCAAAAACTCCTTCAAACTTTACACCAAGCATTTCTTGCCAATTTAACGGTAACTTTGGATTTTTTTGTTAAAAAACTTTACCGAGTTTACAGGGAATTAATTGCTTGTCTGTTGAAGACTGCGTTCGGACTGGCTTACTGCCAATTGGCCTGCTTATTTATAAGTATAATTTAACAGGAAGGTAAATTACAGCTTCATTTATAGGTGTGACGATGATTGTTATGATGTAAGGTACTATATGGACTACTATAATGTTCAGAAGGTTTATAATTTTTAAGAAAGGCTACATAGTTATTTTACTGATATTGCCAACTTCTAACCTTTTTTGCACATGATGCCGTTTATGATCCGCAAGGTATAGGTTAGGCCACTTTATTAGTAAAAATTAAATTTTATTCAATTTGATTTAATTCAAAATAAATACGAACAAACATATTTAGCACACATTAAAATACCGTTTTAATAACTAGGACGTTAATTAATCCATTATAACGTAACCCTATATTATAACCCTATATAAGGATAAGATATATACAAGGACTCCCCACGGTAATAGTTAATGGAACAAAAATACATTCATTAAAGTTCCCAGAGTTCCCGATAAAAGCTATCAAGGACCAGATTGTTGGAAAATTCAAGTTATACAGCAAACAAATGATATCGGTGTTTACTATTAGCTCAATAGATTTGAGACGCGTGTTACAATGAGTCTACAAAGAGTCTATGGTACGCATAGACTACGACTTTTGAATTAAGATTATCTGGTTAAATGTTTTAGACTACGTGGTTAATTTTTTTGTATTTGCAAATATCCCATACTTAATGAATATTACATTCATTAACAGTATTAAACTTTAAGAGTAATACAAGCAGCATCTTAGAATAAACTGGAATAACAGTCCATGAGGACGAAAAAATAATATCGAAAATATTTCTAGGTAGTGCTTATCATAGTTGTAACTGTTGGGGGAATGATTTCCCGACAGAACATTTTGGTTACTGATATTACATATACTAAACCAACTAACCTAAGTTTATTGTTTATTTAGCTTCTAAGTAAATAATAGTTTGTAGAGTTAAACAAAAATGCATCGCCTTGAAATCGTCAGAACTGGACTATATTTAAATCGGGCCATACGGTACGCAGCAACTAATAAATAAATAAAAAAAATCATAATAATCTCATTATGACATTGATGACTCCTTTTTTGTGAAGTTGGTTGGAAAAAAGTAATAAAAATAATCTATCTGCTAACATAATTCTTGAGCGACCAAGACAGTAACATATTTTTATTGAATATGAGTTTAATATTATAAGTTATTGGCTGCTATAAGATTTTACATTTTACTCTAAAAGCGTTAAATTTTAACATTATCAACAAAATAATTGTTGATTTAATTTAGGCGAATGGATGGAGAAGCCTAGTGTAGAAACAAAACATCTATTCTTATTTAATCAACACGAAATTCTCAATATAATATGCATTTATGTATGTAACTCAACACACGGGATACACACGGAACCCTCTAACAGATTTTTATGAAGCATGCCAGCAATATAAATACAAGCTTTTTTGCTCATAGTTTTGAAGCAGTAGAAACATCAGCGCATGGTTAGTAAAAAAATACAGTAATGGTAGGAGCAGCTATCCACCAAACTCCAGTATCATTTCTACTCAAATCTAGGCCTCACGTACACTTGTGAGGCAATTAGTCTGAATTTCATACTTCAACACATGCGATCGAACGCTGATGGCCGTAATCGAGTTTATTCGATATTATTCCCAAACCAACCGAATATCTGAATGATCTCAAAATTGGCTATTAATACTGATGATTGATCTTTGATATAATAACGTGGCCTTGTAATGCTCCATTGATAAGTGGTTTCTGAAGAGCATGTTTTGTAATGACCGAAATATGTTATAGTTATTCTAACAGATTTTTATAACAATAATTGCAACGAACGTTATTTCATTTCGCTTAAAGGTAAATAGACAGCTTTTTTAGCTTACAATAAATCGTTTGATCATCCACTTTCTCTGATGGTAACCGATAAACCAGGCAAAGATGAAGTGAATCTTCATCACTTTCAGACAACTCAATAGTACTTTCAGACTGCTCAATAGTTAAGCAAAAGTTCTCAACCGTTGAGCTGTCTGAAAATATCAAAACCGTATATTTATATCCCTGAAATTTTTCAACTTCTAAAAAAAAACAAACAAGTTTTATCTCTACAATATAAAGTTTTTCAATAAAACATCACCCGGAACAAAGCGTCCCCAAATCGTATTCCCCAGAGAGAGGCCCAAACATTACTCATAAGTCAGGAATATTACCACAGTTATAGGCCATAACTTCTTAAAACCGAGAAAAGCATTGTCAGCGTCAAATCCATCAAACACCGAATGGGGGGGTATTACCATAATGTCATTTATCATTCCCAAACTCGGAACCTTGATTTGCATAATGGCTGCCATAGTTCAGATATCGATTGTATTCCGATTGACTTTTCATCGAATACTCTGGATATTTCTAGAGTTTTATAATAGGCACCAATTCATTATCGAGCAATTGTTTGCACAATCGTCACTTGAATAAACGTCTTTAAATCTTAACATTATAACACTTCGTCGTAAAACTTATAATTATTGGTTTTATATGCTTCCCAATTTCTCAAATTAATTATAGTCCTTATATAGGAAAATACAAACTACGAACACATATAACGTATATAATAGTTCATCGTACAACTGATCAAATTACAAGAGTTCAGATATTGTCAATTTTCAATTAAATCCGATTCATTACCGTCACGTCTCTGTTAAAACGTCTGCGCTAACAACAATTAAATTCAGCACGCATTTTCTGACAACGTTATGTCAACTCTAAAAACATACGTACAATTGAGGAACTTTATATATACTCGCAATAAACAAAGAACATGAGGAAGTCTATTTGTACCGGTCCTAACTTGCCGAAAACAAAAACTCAAACGCAAAATTTCATTCCACGCAATATTATACATGTACATAACGTAACAAAGGATTTCAAATTAACGCCTGTCAGTAATAGTAAAGTCTTAAGAAGTTTAATTTGCACTAATTAAAAAGGCGTCAGCTCGTCAATTAAGTAAAAACTGCCAATTTTCCAAGCGTGAACCATTAAGGTAATTAATTGGCAATTATAACATCATTCTGCCCGTGATCAAAGTCATGAGGCTTATGGCACTTTTCATCAATCACTTTAACGACAGATCACTGTGCTTCCGCGTTACGTATAATACAAAATATTGTAACAATCAATGTGTGACTAAAATAAAATAATTGGTTTGCTACATTTTATCCCTACCGCCTACACTCTTTCTAAGAGTCTTGCAGCAGTAAAGTGAAGGAAACATCGACTTATGCTCTATTAATTATTAACAATGTCTTGAATTCAATACCTAGTTATGTATTAGAAACATAGTAGATTCAGCACATAAAAAAAACAATTGTAGAATCTTCTCCAAAATCTACACACAGACAGACGATTCTGCATTTTAATCAATATTCTCTATCTTTTAAATGCATGTACAATAAATTATTCTACTGGAAATATGTAAAAATAATGGTAATTCGTGCCAACTCATGCTAGATTTGATATATTTTATTGCTCAATAGAAATCGTTACTATGCGATAAGAAACCTGCAAAGGAAAGGTAAGGAAAACGGTGTATAAATATACAAAATATCAATAACTGTTCCGCGGATATCTTGTTCCATATTCCTTGGACCGCCTATTCGTTTTACTTTTCCCCTCTCACACTAACTCCTGGAATCTGTGCTTCGTACGTCTATGGGAGTCGCGCATACTCTTCATCAGGCAATGCATCTGCTCGTTTATCTTCTATACGTAAAAAAGCTATAAGGTTCCATTAACGTTGTTTCAGGTTACAAAAAAACAATGCCCATAAACTAAACCATTATCCTATCATACAACCATTTCTCTAACCCCAAAGACGCCTGACCAGCGGACCCCAGAGAGCATCCTAGTGGACAAATCCAATTAATATGATTCCGACAAGCCATCAATTTTATTTCAGCAACCACCTGTCGAATGGATGACATTTCCATCTCCAAGACATTAATCATTCCTCATGATGTACGTACGTCCATCTTCGACTTTGCAACGTCAATTTAAAATGATTGATATTATACTATACAATGGGTTTTATGGGAAAATGTAAAATATATACTATTTTTGTGTATTGTCGTATTGTTTCTTGTATAATAAATTCACTATAAAAATGCAGCCGTAGCTTTATTTATAGTAAGTAATATAGTTAAGAAGCAACGAATGCCTTTGAAATTTAATTTCTTTGATTTTTTTTATTTAATCAGTCACAAAATGAAAAATATAGTTTAAGAAGCTATATAAGTTGCTATATCTATGTTATTTCAAGTCGTTTTCTTAATCGCAATATAATAATTATCATTTCATTGTAAGGTTTAATAATTCGAAGGTAAATGTTATTAATATGAAATCACATTTACTGTAATAATATTAATTTCGGCATGTTTTGTTACATAAATACAATAAAGATATCCCATTTTCTCCGAATACACAATAATTCGCCTCATGACGTATGTTTTCATTGTATTTCTTTAATAGAATATCCACACAACTTTGGTAAGAATATTTCTTATCCCAAAATGACTAGATACCAATGTTTCATTTTTATAATTAAGAAATGTTATTGAATATAGCAGATTATCATAGAATAATGAGAGTAAATCATATAATGCATTAAGTTTTCTTAACTTATAACAGGTGAGGCTTATCTTTAAAGGGTTCTCAATTCGACTGTATTAGTTTCAATTTTCATCTGTGATTTGATGATTCTTCTCCATCTGGAAGCTGGAGCGAAATTTTGTAACAGTTCTTTAACATATTATAATTATTCAAATAATAAACACAAATATATTTCAATCTATATTAAACCAAGATAACACCAATATTGAAATCACAACAGAACTAACTAACTCATTTCTTATTTTTTTCTTACAGGTAATTCAATGACTGACAGGCGCCAATAAGAGTTATGGACACACCACGATACAATTACAATGCCAACATAACATAATGTGAAGAGATGACTTCCACTCCTCTCACAACAAGCCCGTACCTTTACCCTTCGAAGCGACCTCCTGACACCGAAAAAATAGATACCAAATACCATGCTAACAAGACAAAACATCCGAGCGAGCTTATGATGCTGGTAGACGACTTTAGCGATTATTTCTATGGCAATACGAGTCACGAGTTCAGCGGGCACAATGAAACTCTAGAGATCCTGAACGATGTATATTCCAATTGCACTTTCAATGGGACGTTTAATATCTCGTGTTTCGGCAAAGTCGATGTGGTCCCGCAGTATAATTTGTGGGCGTTATTGCTTCTGATTTTTCCATTCTTCACGTTGTTCGGGAATGTGTTGGTTATAATGAGTGTGGTTCGCGAACGAACGCTGCAAACTGTGACGAATTATTTCATTGTGAGCCTGGCGGTAGCTGACCTCTTGGTGGCAGTCGTGGTGATGCCGTTCGGAGTTTATTATTTGGTAAGTGTTATGTCTAATCAGATTCTGTTATTTTAGCTATACTTTGTGCAGTACGGACTTGTAATATTCGAGTGGAAATTGTCATTGAATCAAATAATTATTCTGTAATAAAAAATGAAATGCCTTCAAATTGTTAACTAGACAAACTAGAACTTAACTTGAAAAATAAAAATTAAATGAGACATGGTTAGCGCCAGCTTTCTTATAAAAGAAAAATGGTATAGATCGGGTGACCCAGTAAAAACTTATGTAGAACAATAACAAATAAATATCAGCCGAATCGATTATCTCCTCCTTTTTTGAATTCAGTTGAAAAATATAATGAAAATTCGTACGTCGATTATAGGAGTCTTGCTACCGAACTAGGCTTATTTTATGATTATTACCGTCATTTAAACGGTAATCCAACTATTGCCTTATATTCTAAACCATAGCTTTACCATAGATATATAATACACTTTCCCAAATCAAACACAGGCCGCGTTTCGTGTCATTACATCCCGTCAAAGGCGAAATTAGATCTAAGGGTATTTTTCTTTTGTCCATACGACCTGAAAGGTTCGAGTGTTTATCGCAAAGGGCTCTCGAGGCCTGAGAACTTTTGCCCTCAACTCTTTAGTAATACCGCTAATGATTGATTTATTAGCCATTTAAACGGATAATTACCTGTTTAAGCGGTCAATCTATTTTCCAGGAAGACTCTTTGATTGTAAATCTATAAGGAGCAATTTAAGCTGAAGTATTTAACACTGGCATATATTATAAAAAAGTAATAAGTATATATTACAGTACTAGCTTTCACGCGTGACGTAGTTTTATTAAAAAGTAGTCCATTTTTGTTTTGTTTGGACAACCCTGCACAACAAATAGTCCTTTACTTTGCCCGACACGCCATCTTATAGTAAGCGCTTAATGGCGCTAATATAACAGTATTATAATGGTGATATCTTCTAAAGTTATCTATCTAAATTACTCAGATTAAATGACTGAGAACATTATGTAGCGACAAATGTACTATGGCTTGATGTTTAGGATATAGGGTTGTGTGTATATATCTTTTATATATCCTAATCAAGTCACCTATTTTAACATGATATAAAATAATATGCACAATACACTCGTTTTCTCCCATAATTGACATACTTCACTTGCTCTTAAGGTTATTGAATGAATAAATTAACGTGAAATTTTTCGTCTTGCAATATCAAGTTAAAAAGCGCAAACACAAGAACACTAAAAGTAACTTCTTTGCAATGTAAATGTGTTCAAATCGCTCAGAATATTAAAGCTATAAAGAATTCACCGAGCATTTTGAAATATGAAATATAGTGGGAACGTGACACGCTATAATTTACTCCATCACTATCTTCACGATTTAAAAGCGTTTGAGAAATATGTATGGTTCTTCTAAAGACAATTTACTTGGATTATCTGTATATATAACATTGAGTGGTCGTTTATTGGGCTGAAATGTGAGTGTACAATATAAATGAAAGTATATACACAGTATTTTCTTGTATTTGATTTTACGTCAGTATTATACATTTAGAAATTAAAAAGTTTTTAACGGATTTTAAACGCGATTTATTCATTATATTACTAACCCGACGTTTCGAACACTTTACAGCGAGCGTAGTCACGGGGAGACTGAGATGTTCGACATCGTTTATAAATGCCTTTTCTCACTAAAATGCTTACTCATCGACTTATGGAATTTCGTCATGGATGTAAGATAACGCGTGGGCGGAGTTGCAAACAAACTATTTTCTGTAACGGATAAACCCGGGCTGAAGTAGAGTATAATTAGGTATAAGGCTTCACTAAAGCTATTCAGCAGGTGTGCCTTTAATTGACTGATTCACTATATTGGTAGAAGTAAGCGATCAAAGTTAGTTTCCCATACATTTCCTTTAGCTTCTTCTAGGTCCCTTCTAGGTTTATAGATGCGTAACTCTGTCTGTTTCATCGTGACGCCTAAACTGCTGAACCTATTTGAATAAAATTAGGTACAGAAAGAGTTTGAGACTCGACTCAGGATAGATTTATTTAAAACTCGCAGCTACGGAAACTGCGTGGGGAAAACCTCAAGGCTAAGCATGTTTTCCTTTTCAGGCGAAGCCGCGGCCGGCCAGTTAGAACATAACTGTAATGTAATGCTAAACAAATGCGCCCAACACCAACCCCGAACCATTCTCATAAATGGCTGATCCATAGCTAAAACACCGGTATATATCAAGTTTGAATTTTACGACCGTAGAAAATGTTTATTCTCAAGAGATCTTAAAGTAATCTTTCCTATATTTTGGC
Source organism: Zerene cesonia (assembly GCF_012273895.1). Classification (NCBI taxonomy): domain Eukaryota; kingdom Metazoa; phylum Arthropoda; class Insecta; order Lepidoptera; family Pieridae; genus Zerene; species Zerene cesonia. Next base: position 472,328 of record NC_052117.1, on the reverse strand, counting down.
TCGCCGCCAAGTTTTCCATTTCTTTCAGCGGCAGATGCTCACCAGGTGGCTGATCGTCCCTTTTCCTGGGACCATTTGAGAGATCAATGGCCCTAAAAATTGGTTTTGATTGTACTTTTATACGCTCGTTTTTGTGTCTTACAGCGTTATTATATGAGATTTCAATGTTTCTTATTTGTGTTTATTTGTTATTTGGTACATGACACAGGTTGGGTACTGAAGTAAATTGATATTTACTTACTTAAACATACCATAATGTGGTTTTTGTGACTGTTACTCAACTATACTACTCATGATGTATGAAACTTGTTCTAGATCAACGAGGAGTATTTATATTTAATCATCATCGTCACCATCATCATTAGCTCATATATTCCCAATGCAGGGACTCGGACTTCCTAAGGATTCACATGCCGATTTGCTCACGATATTTTCCTTTTTCTGATGATAATGATTGAGAAATCGATATATATCTTGCACGCTCGTCCGGTCTCAAACCCCAAATTTTCGTCCAAGGCCAAGATCCTAACCACTGAGCCACCACTGCTTAAATTCATTATATTTTCTTTAAATTTTTCTAACACTACTATCCATTTGCGTATCATTACACAATTTGACGAAGGCCGTATAATTTTGATGGATGGTGATTAAGTGCTTTGCTAACAAGAAAGTCAAATTAAAATAAAAGTAAGGTAATTTTTCGCGATTAAATGAAATATAATGTTCTGGAACTCGATATTAAACATGTTATTTATTAGCAGTGTCATATCTTTAGTGTTTTTATTAATCCTATATAACATCCTATTATATCCTACTAATATTATAAATGCGAAAATTTGTAAGGAATATCCTTACAAATTTTGTGTGTTTGTTGCTCTTTCACGCAGACTACTGAACCGATTGCAATGAAATTTGATACGTAGACAGCTCGATAACTGGAATAGCATATAGGCAAATTTCTATCCTGCTATTCCTATGGGATACGAACTTACGCGGGTAAAACCGCGGGGCGCAGCTAGTGTGATATATTTTTACATTTCAAAGATATACGAGTATGCAGAATAGAACTCATTTTGATTTTGATATATTCTTCTATTTATTATTCACATTATTTTCTACGAGAAAAATCACTGAGAGACTCTGGGAGGAAAAGTTGCACATCAGATTCTTAAGTGGGACCAAATTTACAATCAAACACAAAAAGGAATCAAGTCAATCGGATAAAAACACACGGAATTAATGAGTTACTAAAGCATAAAAAATACAGTCGAATGAAAAAAATGATCCTCGTTTGTAGGAACACTGGTTAAAAATCAATAAAAATCGTGTTACATTTGAAATGATAAGAACACTAGAGAAAATTGAGATCATGTGCTATCGAGTTATTTAAAAAAAATATAAAACTCGTAAGTCAAACCTCAACTGTAGAAAGCAAAAAATAACATATACATCACGTTATTTTTTCTACAGATTAAGTATGACTAACGAGTTGGTGTGAGAGATATATAAAAGAGTACAGCTCTATTAGCCAATAAGTAATCGAATATACCGTATAAGAAAGTTTGTCCCGTGTAGTAAGTAGTGGGGTATGGGGCAGATGATGTACATCAATTTCACTGATCGATTTTCTTTACGGACAAGTAGGTGATCAGCCTTCTGTGTCCTGCCAGACCGAGACATTTTTTTTTTTTGTGCGTCCCCACCGGGAATTGAACCCAGGACCCCTCGGTTCTACGCTCGCGTTAACCACTGTACCAAGGAGGCGGTCACCGTTTAAAAAACGTCGATTAATTAAGAAACTTTGTTGACAAATTGTGAAAACACGCAAAAATTGGCAGTATTACCCATAAAAATCCGCGCCGCCAAAATGAGCAATAAAATTGTTGGCCGTATACAATTTTTGTATTGACTTCCACGCGTGGAGGGTTTTACAACCGCCAAAGGCCCGATACAAGGAAGAATCGTAAACTTTTAATAGACACATCAATTTCCAGACACCATAAAATATTTCTAATAAAAATATATTTGTCGAATTCTCGGGCCTTTGAAGTCGTTTTTCCCGCGGTTTTCGTATTGAAAAATATAAATGTTTTTTATTCAACATTTACATTTGCCGATGCTGAGTGATTCACGAGTTCCTCGTATTTGCTTGTTTTTTCTTTTTTTGCTTCGAGTAATAATCAACCGACGTAAAAAAGGAAAGGTTTTAAATGTTTTTCGTTTGTTACCTGTTTCTAGCTGAAAACAATAATTTTATTACCGCTTGTCTACTAATTTGCGGATAGCGTGTTCCATTAAACTAGGTCATCATTTTATACAAATTACGAATAAATAAAGAGATTATCATTCTTTTTATAATATCACTTTCCTTACACTCAAAACGTTTCAACCAGAACCAGATAGCTGTTAGCCCTTGGCATATAGTCTACTAGCTGCGCCCCGCGGTTTCACTCGCGTAAATCCGTATCCCGTAAGATTATCGGGATAAAAAGTTGCCTATAAGTTTTTCCAGTTGTCCAGCTGTCTAGGTACCAATTTACATTGCAATCGGTTTTGTAGTTTTTGCGTGAAAGAGCAACAAACACACACACATTCTTACAAACTTTCGCATTTATAATATTAGTAGGATGTCATTCTGTGAGAATGCAGCCTTGTAATGGCAAAATAAATTTTGAAATCGGTCCAACAGGTTTTGTGTGAAAACATTACATACTTACATTCAAATTATTCCTCCTTATAATATTAGTATAGATTGAAACACGCAAATATATCCTCATTATTATGGTGTTAGTAGGTATGTATAAGTTAAATAGAAACTATAACTACATATTCAAGAAAAAAGTCTTGGTCTTTATATTCGTACATATGTATTTCATTTCAATACGATTAAGTATTGTATAAAACTAGCTGTTGCCGGCAGCTTCGCTCGCGTTGTTAAGATAAATTTTCATGGTACAAATTCTAAATACTTTCTCAGCGGATGCCTACATCCTAGTAGCTATCTGCATGTCAAATTTCAGCCCGATCGGTCCAATAGTTTGTGCTATACGTTGATAGATCAGATAGTCAGCCACTTTTGAGTGTTACATACAATTTAAAATTGCTAAAACCTACAGCTTTTCATACAAAATTCAAAATAATCCATACAAATAGCAAGCATGTTAAGTTGGATTGCAAAAATTTTATACGCGATTCAAGTTAATGGGCATATTTTGGCCAGCTGTTTTGGGAATATTAATTTATTGGGGTCGAAACGCGGTCTGAAATATAGCTGCCAGTGGTGTGTTTAATCGACGTTATTTTAAACCACATGTTAGGGTTGGGAGTGAATTTACTATAATTTCTTTTGTTTCAGCCCTTGTTAATGGAACATTTTGATTGCTTCACGCTTGGCTACGATTTTTATGTTTTAGTTACGTTTTTATGATTTAAATACGTGGACAGCTGTGAATAATTATTTAAACAGACACAAATGCAATAGCCAAATGCTAGAGAAACAGAAGCCTCCACTGATATCATGCAAAAAGGAACTTTCATATCTTGGTACATACAAAACACGATTTTCTTTTAAATACGTTACCTATAACACAGAAATCTCATATCTCTGTGTTATAGGTAATGTGGGATAAATGTGGGAATAAGGTAAAATATACAAAAAGTATATTTTACCTTATTCCGTGGGGTGCCCCTTTAGGCACATGAAACCGAAAGAGTAGAAGAAATTCGATTACTGTGGCAGGATCACGGGTGACCAAGAGGCTAGGCGTTGCTACGGTTAGGCAAGATACGCAGGTTCGAATCCTGCCTCGTGATCAAATTTTTTCTATTCTTTCAAAATTTCTCATATACAAAAAGTATTTAGAGAACTATATGTACATTCAGAAACTAAATACGGTAAATCGGAATTTAAAAACCTCATTTTTTATTACACTTGTATCAATATTGAATAAATCGTTTAAAATTCGTTAAAAAATCTCTAATTTCTAAATGTATAACACTCACGTAAAATACTAGCTTTAAGGGCATTTTATGCATTGAAAGCAACCTGCATTCTATAACCCAACAAATCTACAGAAATTTTGAATATCTAGAACAAATTATTTCCAATATATTATCATATCACGTGCAGGCGGTAAATTGAAAAATCACTATTCTGATAAAACTCAGTCTATAGATTTTGTGTCATAGCAGCTGGCCCATCTTGAGTGGGCTTTAAACTTAAAAGTGCGAACCATCCTGTTGTTTATCAACAAGCAAATATATATATAATAAAAAATAAAGCATAATTTGTATTGTTTGATACAAAATTGGTTTAATGTGGTTATTTTAGAAATTAGGGTATCTCCTTAGGAATTTTGGTGACTTGTTAAAATAATTATTATACGCATTTCACGGTGTATATGCATTATTTATTTTAGATTAATTTAAAAACTCCTATACTATACAATTTACTTATCAAACAGTCAATAAATTTACTAAAAATCTCAACACTAAGGGTCCCGCTCACTAAGAACAACTGGACTGGATTGGTCACCCATCCAATCTGTGCCCGTGCCAACCGCTGCTTAACCTCGATCCATTGCGACAAAAGTACTGAGTTCGTGTTTATAAGATACAGTCTGGACATACAAACAGACGGACAGCGAAGTCTTAGTAATAACGCAATTTAAATTAATCACAAAACATGACATAATTACTCCTCAATGTTATAGCGCATTTAAAATTTTATATTAAAATATCTTAAAATGCAACGAACTTCTATGGCCCATTTAAATTTACGGAATAGTGAATTTATCTGAGTTACGCAGCATTATTGAAGTCTAAAGTAATTTTCATTAATTTATTTTTTATTCCTTTTAAAACGGTGGTTATGTTAAAACTGTGTAATATGACGATTTAAAAGTGCATCTATAGGAAGTCTAGTTGAATGAATGAATTTTGAGTTTGAGTTTAAGTTTGAGTTTTTTCTCATAATTTTCTGTTTTTTTTTATATTATGTTATTACTAGCTGCACTTCACACACTAAACAGACAGATTTAATTCAAACGCAACACGGAACGGTGACAATACAATAATTTCATGACTTTATATCCAATTATCCTCATTAGGATCGTCGATTAAATAGAATTCTTACATTTATTTATTTATTTAAATTAAATACACACACCACATTGAGCATATTACAGATTACATAATTATTTTTGTGTTCAGATCTCAATCCAATCAATAATGTGTACAATTAATATTCATATTGCGATTCAGTCAGCCATTTATTACAATTCCTATTATGTATACAAATCTTAATAATCAGACAATTGATGTGATTCTATAATTTTTAGTTTTGTAAACGCAAGTTTTATTACTTTTAGTTTAGATATTATGTTTTGGTTTATAACTCGATAAATTCATTAGTTTTCAGTCGATAGACGTGATTCTTTTCGTGTTTGATAGAAAATTGTTGTCAGTCCCCAGAATTTGAAGTGGTAACTGACCCGTATGTTGCTTTTTTTTGTAGAAAGTAATTGTTTTAATTGTGTGCTTGTCAGGCGATACAATCAGTTTTGAAATACTGTTTTTGATATTTTCTTAAATAAGTGGATAAAAGCTCTTATGTGGCAATGTTTGGCTGTTAATTAATCAAAATCCTACATATATTACAAATGCGAAAGTTTGTGTGTGTGTGTTTGTTACTCTTTCATGCAAAAACTACAGAACCGATTGCAATGAAATTTATACGTAGACAGCTGGACAACTGGAATAATATATAGGCAACATTTTATCCCGATATTCCTTCGGGATACGGACTTACGCGGGTGTAACCGCGGGGCGCAGCAAGTGTAATATATATTTATAGTGAGTACCAGTCATTGAAATGATAAGACAATTATAATTATACGATTCATTATTTTTACCTCATAGAGTTTTTCTTAACATTTATACAAACAGAACCATCCATATTGTAAATGTAGGTAACCTTAAAGTGTTATTGATCCTATTTAACTAGCACCGAAACAATAAAAACATTAAAAGCTCAGAACACGAAATATATTGAAAAAGAAAATTTATATAACACACGCCTGACCAGCTGTATAATTCACTCGGACACTCTGACCCTAATACGCTAGCTCATTTTCTTTACAATCTTTTCATTAGGTAATTGTCGTAAAAGAGAAAAACACAATAAACTGTATTTCAAAAGATGTCTGTTCTTTTATTGTTTGCCCTTAGCATAACGACGGGGGCATCGGACCTCTCTTTCTAGCATCAGATAATGGTGGATTAAGTTGTGAAATGGAAGCGTATTCAAACTGTTACCAATACCGACTACCATGCTTATCAATACTCTTTTCTCGTACTATGATTTTCGAGGGTATATTGCTGTTTTTTCTTTATATTGATATCACATTATATAAAAAAATCGTAAAAATAACGAACAAAATTAGTAAATAATATCATGAAAACGAAAAACACAACATATCATATCGTATTCCATTTGGTTGATTCTATCTTTAAAGTATGCTTTATATTTTTAAAATATGTTATTCACTATTTTAATAGTTCCTCTCCATCTGCTGCGGTTTTCAGCTTGATGAAAAGCGATCGTAATACGTAGGTCCAGCTGTCGGGTCACCTGATCTGCCCATCTTCTCGGACTGCGGCCTCTCGGTCTCTTACCTGCTGCTTCTTCACTAACAATCAGCCCGTCTTAACTGTCGAAATTGCTGCGCGCAACATGGCCAAAGCACTGAAGCACGCGCTTTATTCAGTGCAGAGACGAGGTTGGTTCAGTTGAGTGAGTGAAAAATCCTAACTAAACTAAATTAATCAGTTCTATTAAACTGATATACATGCAAAAGCAACCGGTTATAACCAGATTCAACCCTTGCCTTACACCACTCCCCAAAGCGTTGTCACTCCAAGTTTCTGCACCAAATGGAAATGGCCAGCGCTTTATGGCTCCTGGCACATCTTCACGTTCTCACTCAGTTATTGCGCCAGTGGCCCAGTTTTATTTTGTTTAAAGATGTTACTCTGTTGGGTGGATTAATTAATAAACGGCAGTAGAAAATTAAGCAGAGCTTGTCTTTATCATGGACGGTAGTTAAAGATTAAATAAATTTTCCAATAAAAACAGAATAAAAAAAAATAATAGTTTCATCTAAATTGATTCACTTGCTCCTTTATAGAGTATACGAAATAATATTATTTAAGCCATGTTTCTAATGTTACCTAAGTGTAAATTTAAAACTTCTCTCTTCGCTAGATGATGCTTAAAGGAGTTACGTCATAGCATAACTAAAAAATAAAGGTTTGTTTATCGTCATTAACACACTCTAGTGCTTTTTGGTTCTATATATTATGTGAAGTCAGCAATACCCTTAGAACAAAATAACTACAATATGTTTCCGAAAAATCAACACCTGAAATTTGAAATTTTACGTGGTAAAAAAGTTCGCGCGAAAAATTTCGCTAAAATTAACATAAACAAAAAATAAAAATACCGCATCTATGCATATCTAATTCGCTGTATTCCTTTTATATTTCAAGAGACGTGAAACGACTTAACAAATAGCCTTCTTCTTAGAGCGATAAGAAAAAGCTGTCTAAAGAGAAAAGAAATGCATTAAACTTATTAAAGCATTCGCAGGCAGGCTTCCTATCGCGAGGAAAATCGTTCCCTCGAGTTAGCAAGGAATGGATGTGGTTTATCATAATTATTTTTATATATTTTGCGATTTGTTTCCTATATTATACACACTTGGATTTTTTCGTATAAATTTCAGTCTTCTGCTTGGAAATACTTACTCTCTTTTACATTTAATTGTATGAATTGGTTGAAATTTAATATTTTGATTAATATTTGATTGAAAATCATCTACACACACACACATATATATAGTGTCATTGAAAAAACACTATGATAGGTAGGAGAAGCCGACAATCCGTAAATATACAAACAATAGCGGTCCGCAAACAACATTTTACAAAGTAAAATGTAACGACCGTCTATCTTTTTCCTTTATAGTATCCGTTCGTTAAATATTCCTTTCTTTCTTTCTAATAGAAATGTAACACTGGTCCACCCAATATTAATAGCTTTGTCAATTTGTTTGTCATTTATAGATAGCTTATAGTCTTATGTTAGATGATGGATGGTTTTCGTAATATTATTGCGAGATCGAATTACTCTTTCGTACCAAAAAACCATGAACAAGAATATTCGTATGTTTAAAATTTTGTTAATTTAAATGGGCTTACCTTAGGAATTACTGAAATACCCATTACAGAAATCCTCTCACCGATATATACGTGATCCTTTAGTGCTATTGAAATGTTATAAGTTTGTACCAATATAATTGTCGAATTGAACAGTTTTAATAATGACTTTAATATTATTATATATTATGTGGGCGGCAGAGCTTAATTTAAAAAAAAAAGGTATTTATATTGTGTTTTTTTTTCTATAACTTTAAGACTTTTAATTAATTTTAGAAACATATTTGTAGAAAGCTTATAACTGGCTGTTAGTTTGTTTTTTTTTATTCTTTTAATAAAATATCAACCACGGGCAAAACCGGGCCGCACCGCTAGTTAGCTATTTTTATTTACATGATGATGCATTTTATAATGCTTTTTTATAGATGAGAAATATTTACATATTATTTATAGATTGTTTATTTCACTGCGTAGTACAGTGTTATTTCAGAAGCAACTACAAGAGTTACGCCTCACGATGTTTTCCGAACCAGTGACGCCTAATTGTCATATAAATAGGACGATTCTAAAGCGCTTTCTAGTTTACTTGATGAAATACACGAGTTTGAATTTCTCGGAAAACTCATTTACTAAGCATAATATTTTTTTAAGGCCACTTTAAAACGATATTCCTCACTTGGGAGTTATTTATCAAATGGTGGTGGTATCATCAAAGTTAATTTAGCACATTTTTTATTGTGATTTGAAAAATCGTTAAGTGGGTACCTGAATTCTTTATAAAATACTAGCCGTTTATCCCAGCTTCACCCGAATTATCTAAAGGGAACAATAATATAAAATTTGTCTATGTTACTCGGTAGAGATATAGGTTTCTATTGATATAAGAGCTATTAAAATCGGTCTAGCAGTTAGGGAGTGAAATTCTGAAAAACAAATAATGAAAAATCTTTCTTATTATATATATGTATTACTCAATAGTCTATACCATTAATTTCGAAGAATCAATTTATATAACCTATACCCATCTCCCAGCATCACACATTTTTCAGTTCCACATGATAGTAGCGTTGCTATAGCAACCTGTAGGTAGGTACATCAAATTGTCCAATGTCCGGTCGGTTCACCGCAGTATGCGTTGTGGTCGAATGGTCTGGCGATGACGTCACACATGCCACGTAAACATTACCCGCCAAAAATGTCCGAATGACAGGTTTTGGGGCTTTCGCCGTGTGATGTTATACAGCGTTAAATGGTTACAATGAGATTTTATATTCTACTAGCTGCGCCCCGCGGTTTCACCCGCGTAAGTCCGTATCCCGTAGGAATATCGGGATAAAAAATAGATGTTGGCCGATTCTCAGACCTACCCAATATGCTTACCAAATTTCAGAGGAATCGGTCAAGCCGTTTCGGAGGAGTATGGCAACGAAAACTGTGACACGAGAATTTTATATATATAGAAGAAGAAGATAGATTTATTTTTATGTTATTATGTTACTGTATTACGTTTTAAATGGATTATTTCTTATTATTATGTTATCTGTACATTAAAATAATGTCGTGTATGTAATATAGCTGATAATCGGGAACGAAAAAACAGATTTTAATAACACAGTTCATCTACATCATCATCATCATCAGCCCATATGTGTTCCCACTGCTGGGACACAGGCCTCCTATGAGGGTTCAGGCCATAATCCACCATGCTGGCCAAGTGCGGGTTGGCAGATGTCACATGTCGTCGAACTTTTAATTCTTGGACATGCCGGTTTCCTCACGATGTTTTTCTTTCACCGTTTAAGCAGTGGTGATGTTATCCACATGCGCAGATAAATTGAAAAATCTATTTATTTCCTGCACGCTCGCCCGGTCTCGAACCCCGACTTATCGATTTTGAAGTCCGAGGTTCTCACCACTGAGCCACCACTGCTTTAACAATAACACACTTGCATGATACTATTTCACGCCGATCTGCTTTGAGAGCATCGTACCTTCCCCGATGTGAGCTTGCCCCAGTCGTGCTCTATCTTGTATGTACATATAATCAACACATTCGCTATTTTCTTGAAGGCCTCAATGACGTAATCGGGAATATTGATGGATGGACCCCCAACCATCCAGATGGTGCGGAGCTGGCGTTTACGGTGGGTGGTCCGATGGAACTGTGCGGCTGGTAATAGATGATACATTCCTCAGAGCTCTCGCCATAATGGACTTTAAACAAAACACAAAGACACGTTATAGCATTTAATATTGATTGTACAAACATTCTAATACATAGAGTATCTGGTACATCACCTACAAACAGTATGCGGTTAGCAAATATACTAATACCATAACGCAAGCAACGCCGCGGGTAACAATATAAACACGATTAAACATTTATTGGTTTGCGGTAAACAAGCTTATATACAGCCACTGACAATCGTTCGTGGTGTTTGCTTATCCCGTATAACTTGGTTTGCTTGGTTGACTCTTAAATCGTAAAGAATAAAATTTTACACTTCCCGCTTGACTCAGTTTCGTCTACTTTAACCCGGGCTTAAAAATAACCTTCATCAATTATGAGTAATAAAACTCTTAGTACATGATTTTTCAAAATTGGACCTGTATTATTTTCTTGTTTGATGTTACGCGAGTATTGTACATTTAGAAATTAAAAACTTTTTAACGGATTTTAAACGCGATTTATTCATTATATTATTAACCCGACGTTTCGAACACTTTACAGCGAGCGTGATCTCCCCTTGATCTGTATTTCCGTTTTTTTTTTTCATTGTATTCCGTACAAACACACAAGGCTCGATACTTTATCCTTCCATATAATATTAGTAAAGAAAAAGCACATATTTCCAAGGTTCTCCCATGGTACATGTACTCGTATAGTCCTCGCTTAAATAATTTTTTAAATCAGTCCAGTATTTTCTGAGATTAGCGCGTTCAAACAAACAAACTCTTTAACTTTATATTACTTGTTCTTCACTATTATGTGTTCTCAACTCTATTTGACCCCTCTTTTTAGTGGGGAAATATTGCATAAATACCCACTTCTCCCGGAGAGGTGCTGTGATTTATATCGGATTCCTACCAACTAAAATCCCACTGTGTTCCGTCGAGCCGCTTTAGTGAAGGGGCCACGGGTGCTGGTCTATTCGTCCGCTAACCCTCTATTAGACCCCCACAAAAAATAGTTTAAACTCTGCTCAAGTCCGTGAAAATCGGTGCAGCAATTTCTGAGATAAAGTTAGGGACAAAACTTTCAGATTTATAATCACAGTAGTATTATGTGAAATTTATTCTGTAAAACTAAAAGGTAAAGACATTATTCGAGTTAAGGATTTTAAACCTTGAATCCTTCACTTACGGCACATAATTATGAATTCCCTTTCTAACATAATTCTACATTCCCTTTGCTTAAAATATAAGCAAAGATAATGATTAAAACTGTTAATTTATAAATTATCATCGGTATGTATTCTCTCTATTATCCTTATTAATATAATTAAATTATTATTCTCTTGTATTTGATTTGATATGATTATTACAGATTTAGAAATTAATTACTATTTAACCTCCGACACAAAAGGAATGGTGTTATAAGTATAACATCGTCTATACGTGTCTGTTCGTCTGACGCATTGTAGCTCTCAAACGAATGGACCGATTTCGATGCGATTTTCATTTGAAAGCCGGTTTCTTTGCGGTGGTTCTTTGCTTTGTTTCATGACAATCGTATATGGCGGCTATAAAATGTCGGGTAAAATTATTTCTCAACTTTCAAACTGTATAAGAGACTAAATTAATATATAATAGACATTTTATCAAATTTCTAAATCAGAATGGCAAGTAAAATGGAGTCGACGGTTTTTTTTTTATTTTATTTTTGTATGAAAGTAGTACAGTGAATACTACACTAGTTTAAATTTATAACAAACTAGCAGTCCGTCCCGGCTTCACCAGTGGTACTTTTTTTCTAGTTTTACGCTTAACAACACATTTTCCTATAATTTTTATGTATATAGATTGCGTCTACATATTCCAAAAGACACCGTCAATAGTTATTTACAGTTTCATAAAATAAGTTACTCACGAAGAAAAATTTAACTACTAAAAATATTACAGCACATAACAAATTTTAATGAGAGATAACTACTTAATGAAACCTTTGTTTACAACAATTTGTTTCTCTTAAAATAAGAAGCGTTATATCATTAAAATGCCATTAACCCGAGAGTATTTAGTAAGAAATAACTAAAGACTGGGTCTTGACCTCATAATCACGTACATAACAAAATAATATTAACAACTCGTTATATTCATTGGTTGAAAATTAATGATATACAATATAACATAGTCCAATTATAATAAATTTTCACATTGGAAGGTGTTAATCCAGATCAAATACAAATTGTATTTATTTATTTTAATTGCAAGCTCATGAAATACCGTAATTCGTATTTATCATGTATTTCCTTTAAATATTTGGACCAATTAATTCTTAATGAATAAAGTTCATTGGAAATAAATATATGCAGCTCGGAATTCGTGGAAAACAACAAATATGAGATGTTTGATACTTTTATAGACTTACATAATTTACTAAAACTTTCTGTATTTGTACAATAGGTTTACATAAGACTAGAAGGTTGTGTTATATAAATGACTATGATAAATATATCAGATTAAAATAATCCATAGCGTAAAAAAAATGGTTGCCTGTAAAGTCGGTTTTACGGGCGAAGATTTTACGTGACAACGTCTTTTTCTCGGTAGAATATTTATTGATATGAATATTATTAAAGTGCACAATAGGAACAAGGAATTGAATGAAAATAAGAATTGCACAAATTTTAACTATAGAAAATATATTTTGTTTACTAAAAAGACAGAGACAGAGACACAAGCACGCGCCGATTCAATGCGCCTAATTCTCTAGTGCTGCGCGCGCGGCGGACCGATCATAGTTCGGTGACTCATCGTAACGTTACCGGGCGTTACACTTTTTCATGAGTGACTCCGAGTCGCAACCTAATTTAAGACGTTGTCACGTCAAAAATCTGCTTATGTCTAAAGCATCATAACATTTCTTGCATATGAATATGATTTGTAGAAAAAATAATATACAAATATTTTAGACAAAACGTTAGTATCGTATCGTTGAATAAGACGACAAGAAAACGAAGCCTTCTCTAAATGCGCCTAAACTTACAAGCATGAGCTGCTTTACTATGTCACTACTTAACTGTCGAGATGTCCGAAACTAACATAACATGGTAAAGCAGATAACCGATTTAACTACTTTGTGGTGAGATTTATCTAAAGCCTTAGCTTAAACGTCCTTCTTAAATGACTGCATTGCCTGAGGCTAGGCTTTATCTATCCATTATATAACCTAAAGGCGAATATTACGAAGTTTTGAAGCGTTGATGCAACTGCAACTGCTGTTCTATGATGATTTAAATCTTAGGTACAATTAAATTACTACAGTATTAAATATGCTCCTAAAGCACTTTGAAATATTCAAACTCAAACTCAAACATTTATATATTCAATAAGACTACTTATAGAAGCACTTTCGAATCGTCACTTTACACAGTTTTAACATTGACCGCCGGTTCGGAAAACAGTTTCTACAGAGAAGAGCCGGCAAGAAACTCTGTAGTTGCAGTTTTAAAATAAAATCAATTTTACATTTTAGTTCTATTAGGTTTTAGAGTGTACCAGAATAATAAATTTGTATCTATATCCAATTTATTATGAAGCAGGGTGGTTTAGTAGCAAGGACCTCGGATTTTAAGCGAAAAGTCGGGAGTTCGAGACCGGACCGTTACAAGAAATAAATTCAGTTATTTATTTATCAGCACATTATTCACACGACCAAAAACATTGGAAAACAGCGGCATGTCGAAGACACCTGCCCACCCGCACTTGACCAGCTGGTGAATTATGGCTTGAACCCTCACATGAAGTCTTTGTCCCTTAAGTGGGAACAAATATGGGTCGATGATGGTGACAGTCCGCCCCCACTGACTGACTGGATCCCGTACACAACCCACGTATAAAATGTATTGAGTATGACTTAAAAACATATCATTAAATAAATGATAACTACGAAATAAATAAAAAATAATATAACTGAATTCACACCTTGTAATGATTGATGTAAATAAAATTCAGATATTCATTCCCAAGAATTTAATTTGAGTTCATAAAACGGGAAGCGAAAACGCGTGTCACGTGAAAACATGTGACGTACGCTGTTGTTAAGATATTCGAATAAATAAATTGAGTCTATAATATGAATGCATGTCAGGTTACAATTTATTCGTCCGGTAGAGTATTATATATTATTAAATGTCCCCTGTAAATGTGGAAAGGTTTCTAAGAGTTAGTTTAAAGTAAATACGATATTCGATCAATTTATTACAATTGTATATGAGATTGAGAGTTTGTTTATACAGGTTTGGTTCATTGAATTATGATTAAAAAATTATTAAGTCTAGCTTTAAAAGACTTGTAATTATAATTTTCTCATACTATACCAAATCAGCAATAAATACTCTTATCAAAAGGTATTAATTTCAGAACACGCTGTACAGTACATTCGCACACAAAAGCCTAATATTATAAGGTGTAAAGGTCAAGCTCTTATAAAGGAAGCTCTCAACTATAAATCGTTCCACACTTGATTACACCGCTGTACCTGACGTTTCGTACTTTCGCCTTTACCGGGCTGTAATGATTTTCGGAATCATTTTTCACGCGATTGTACTATACAGTATGATTTTATCAATATCTCTTCTACAAAAATGAGTGTTGAATTTTCAAAATATTTGGCATGAAAATGTGAAAAATTTAAATTTTTAACACAAATCTACATTGAGAATGAACATCTTCTGATCGTGTTCATTTACACGTTAAATTTTTTCGAATAAAGCACAATTTCTGATACTATATAAAAATCCATGAATTCAGTAAAATGTAGAGCCAATAATAAAATCATCCTTATGTGCAAAAAATATACGTAGAAAGTTGTCGTATTGTTAGTAAGAAGAGATCATAATATTATGTAATGCAAAATTGTGTAAAATTAAAAAGTTCAAAAATAATAAACGTTAACATATAATAAGAATTTAAAACTGCGTTTCAATGTCTGATACTTCAGCAAACTCTACAAATTCATGAAAAATGTAGAGTCGTATCATGATGTTATTGAAATCTGAATTAGTTTTATCCGTAATTTTTATAACCACGATAAATGATTGTTCATTTGAATTTAATCCGTATTGCGCAAGATTTAAGATAACATCTAGTATGTCGGTTAGTGAAAGGTAGTTATGATTTGTGACGTTTATTATAAGTGTAATAAATTGTATTTCATGCTTTTATTTGAAAGTAATTACAACCGGCTCGTTGGTCTAGGGGTATGATTTTCGCTTAGGGTGCGAGAGGTCCCGGGTTCAAATCCCGGACGAGCCCGGGATATCTTTTTTTTCTCGTAATAGTATTACATTTTTAAATTAGCTAAAATAAATAGCAGTAAACATAGGTAACTGTTGTGATTTCTCAAATGAAAATTTAATATATATGTGTGTGTTTATATATGTTTGTTTGTTTGAACAAAATAATCTCAAGAACTACTGGATCGATTTGAAAAATTATTTCAGTGTTAGATAGCCCATTTATTCAGGAAGGCTATAGGCTGAATATGTACCACGGGCGAAGCCGGGGCGGACCGCTAGTATATAATATTTGTGAAAGTGGTTTTTATAGGTATTTGCTCAAATATGGTTTTATTATCACCGTGTAATGAATATAAAGCTATTAATTCATAAGATTAATATTATACAAGGGCGAATATTTATGTACATATTATTTTTTATAATGTTACAAGTAAATAGTTCATAGTTTAACCAAATTTAATAATTAGTTTCATACTATTACGTTTGTTATAATCATGCGAATACAAGCCAAAAAATGATTTAGTTAGTTTTTATGAAATAAAAAAAAAAGATTTCACAGCCCTGTGTTTTCTTTTAACATAACCGTTTCCCTGTTCTCACGTAATATAAAAAAACATAACAAAAAAAGATGTCCGGGCTCGTCCGGGATTTGAACCCGGGACCTCTCGCACCCTAAGCGAAAATCATACCCCTAGACCAACGAGCCGGTTGATACACACATCAAAATTACGTATAGCAAAGTATGCTCTTATGTACCTGCTTTACTTTCACTTTTTGTTCTCGAATGTTCCAAAAGTAGGTTAGTATGTCTCTATTTAGTTATCATATGAATGAGTATTAAATAAGCAAGTTTATAAATGTTACTTTCGCGTACTTGTACTTGTCATATTATCTACTATATAAAAATAAGTCGGGTTTTCCTTCCTGACGCTATAACTCCAGAACGCACGAACCGATTTCCATGGTTTTGCATTCGTTGAAAAGGTCTTGGGCGTCGTGAGGTTTATAGCAAAGAAAATTCCGGAAAATTTCAAAAACGAAGCCATCTGGTGGCGAAACGGAGTTCGCCGAGTTTGCTAGTTTATAATAATAATAATTTGGTGAAGTGTTTGTTTGAACGCGCTAAGCTCAGAAACTACTGTATAGATCTTAAAAACTATTTCGCCTAGGGATATAGACGTGATATCTGAAGGCTGTTGGCGATTGTACCATGGGCGAGCAAGGGTTGTTATTTATTAAAATAAATTAAAATCGATACTTATTTCAAAATCTCTAACACTGGGCTAATTTGCGTATCGAGCAAGTTTCATACAGAAGAAAGAGGAAATAATTATTTATATTAATTTGTATGGCGAAAAACTACAAAAAAGGTCACACATCCAATGATGACTGGGCTAACCCTTATTTAACATTGATTTTTATAATTTATTCTAACATACATATTAAATTACCATTTCTGTAAAATTGAAACTGTTCATAAGATGACAGCGGACCGATTGCCCAAGAGACATACGGACATGCGGACAGCGAACTATAACTATTTCACTACTTTCGAATTTCGGATATCACTAGATATACAGTAAATATTAAAACTGATTCAAAAATGGTTCAAGAAAAGTCTAATTGAATAAATACTTAGTCTGGCCATAAATACTGTTACACTTAATTATAAAAAAATATTACATTTGAATTTCGAATCTGT
>NC_052117.1:404701-453946 GCF_012273895.1 Zerene cesonia | reverse complement strand
AAGTAATAAATGTTATTTGCAGTTAACAATTTTCTTTTTTCTTTATTACAATATTTATGGCAAGACTAGGTAAATGTTTGAGTTTGACTAGAGTCCCCTTTATCAATTAGGTAAGGAACCTCATAAAATGTCTATGTACTTATAAAAACACATCTACAAGTATACATAAATGTTTTTTTACATTTAAAAGAACTGATACAGAACACGAAAGCTTCCAACATCCATAGTAATATTATTTAGACATGACATCAAACCCCACTCGCGCTAGCTAAATAGATTAAGACCAACTACCGTCCCTTACGTAAAGTTTAACATAAGAGTCGTTCCCGAGGCGTGTTGCTAAAATTGATTTTGGGACTGGGCATTTTCAAATCTGCCAGTCCCCTAAGTAACGGTGACTTCTGGCTTGCCGAACTGTCAGTTGTGATTGTGGTGTCGGTTGCGTTCTCGTGTGTTGTTTATTAAATGTGTGGAAGTAGTGAGGTAGTGTTTTCAACCGACTTCAAAGAGGAGGTTGTACATTCAAATGTATTGTTTTGTGTTTGTTACTGCATTCGATTTTAGGCACAAGGAAGGTTCTTGTGGAGAGATAACGTACCACGGGTGAGGCCGGGGCGGACAATTAGTATCATATAATTAACCATATTATACTAACAATCAATGGTTCAGGTATCATAAAAAATTAAAAAAGATATCCGGGCTCGTCCGGGATTTGAACCCGGGACCTCTCGCACCCTAAGCGAAAATCATACCCCTAGACCAACGAGCCGGGGAGTGAAAGCATCAAAAATTCTGAAATGATTTTATTTTGTTTAAATATCATTGACCTACAATCTTGTACCTTTAACTTTATAAAGTATGAAACCATCGCGCATTTAAGGCTGATATGCAATAGTGAGAAGAAAAATGTTTGTTTGTACCAACCTTGCTCCGAAACGAATACTGTCGTTAATTATAATAAACTAAATTGTTTTCAATGAAAATAAGCAATAAGTGTATATTGTGTTTAAATAATAAACAGTTAAAAATAAAAGCTACAAACCACATAAAGTATTGATTTATAATATTTACGAAGTATTGACTGTGTTGTTTTTTATCTATATAGATGTTATGAGTCTTAGCTAGTAAACTTTCTTAGTTTTTTTTATGTCATAGTTTTTGTTAGTTCGGTGCCACGTTTTATTTCCAAGAGAGAGAAGCACAAAAGCGCGCGTACAGATTACAAAATATTTCAATGTACCCTCTATGCAAAGTTAGCAAATACAGATTATACATACGTCACAGTTTCCAAACAACTTATACACTAATACAAGAGCAGCAGTAATAATGTACATCAAACATTGTTCTATATATAAATCTATTCTATGGATACACAAATTACTGTCTAGTGCGCAAGATTAACTTAACGAAAAAATTTTATCTAAACAGAAAAAAAAAAGATTACAACAAAAACATACAGAAACTAAATTATCAGAGAAAAGTGCGGCTTAGGTGCTACGCAGAGCAGCAAGGACTAAGCGACGAAAACTGTCAAGACTATTGGAAAATATGTCAATAGCGTCATTTTTATTGACTATTTCATTGTATAATCGGATTGCAGGCCTTACGCGTCTACAAATCATTCATTCATTCATCATCAGCCCATATGTGTTCCCACTGCTTGGACACAAGCCTCCTCAGAGGGATCAGGGCATAATCCACCACGCTGGCCAAGTGCGGGTTCGCAGATGTCACATGACTTCGAACTTTTGATTCTAAGACATGCCGGTTTCCTCACGATGTTTTTCCTTCACCGGTTTAAGCAGTGGTAATGTTATCAACATGTGCAGATAAATTGAAAAATCAATTTATTTCCTGCACTCTCGACCGATCTCGAGCCCCGAATTATCTATTTTGAAGTCCGAGGTTCTCACCACTGAGCCACCACTGCACTACAAATTTATTATCAACTTCACATTGTTATCGGATTTAATGGAAGGATTAAAGGAAAGGACTAGGGAGGGTAAGGAAAAGGGCATGGGCCTCCTTAGTCTTCTTTTAAAAATATACATGCATTGTACACCCCTTAGTGTGGTTATTAAAAGCATGTTCCTAATGAGATGTTAACTAGCTCATCAAACCGACGCGGTTCGCCTGCGATTAACGTACGTTATCGTGTACACTGACACTCGCTAGGGATGTGCTGTCGTGTCGATGGTTTGTTAATATTATTTCTTTTTATCAGGCGCTTTTTAGCTTCACCCGCACACCTGTATGTAACCTACTTTTTTGATTAGATTGTGTCTCAGTTTAAACGAACAGATTTATAAACTTAGTACAATTATCAAGGATTGGTGACAATATAACGATTTCATGGGTGAAGCGTTTATTTTTTAATTTTTAAGTTCTCTTGTGTATTATTTTGTTGGGTATTATTTTAGACTGACATTGGGACTAGCCTTTCCCCGTTTAATGGGCAGTTGAATTTGAATCTTAAACAAAAATTAAATGGTATATTTACGATGAATATATAAAAAGATGAAGAGATACAGGCTGCTTCAAAATTTAATGTCTCAAATGGCATAATGTTTCTACATAAGGCATCAACACGGACTTGACCAGCATGATGGATTATCTTCCAATGTCTCAAAGCTTCAGTTAATCCGTCAGTTATATCGCACTGTACTGATGTTTATGATAAGTTAAAAAGTAGTCGTAGCAACTAATCAATCTTATACCAATTAAAATTTCCTTCGAACACGTGGGTGTGAAAATTAGTTCCGAGAGACTAGTTCATAACAGTTTAATAATCATAGAAATAAATTTCCAAAAACGGAACTGTTTCTGAGAATTATTACATTGAATTACATCAACATTCAGTGTCCGCGGTAGATTTAGGTATTCAGTATTTATTTATTGTGTTATTACATTTTTAGTTTAATTGAAAAGTACTACACTTACTAGTTTTTCGTGGAAAATACTTTCATAATGGAAGGAAATTTCTTAGAATTTGATGATTACTTGTGCTCAATAATTTTAAATATAGTAAAAGAAAGAGTATTTCTTAGGAACGTTCTTTCGTAGGATTTTGACAGTATCCACTATTACATGTTTTTCCAATACAAGAATAATGTTGCATAAATAGTCTGTAAGAGATTATAACTAATTTTTGGAAGAATATATCTCGCAAGAACATAATTACTTGTGTTTGATTTTACGCGAGTATTATACATTTTTAACGGATCTTAAACGCGATTTACTCATTATATTATCAACCCGACGTTTCGAACACTTTACAGCGAGCGTGGTCACGGGAAGACTCAAGGAGGGAGTCTAATACAATGAATTCCTAAAAATAATTACTGTCTATCGATTATTAAAGCCACAGCACTATGTTGTACGCAATCTGAAATAACGATCACCTATTAAGACGTGGAGAAAAAGGGCTCATATCTAATGAGTGCTAGAGGCTTGAATACTAGGTTTTTTGTGACGTCATTTCTCTTACCTTCTTACGGTGCGCCATTTTCTTAAATTTATCTTTCCGAGGGTTCTCTTAATAAAACGTAATGAGAACGTAATTTTGAGTTGATGTTTTTGCTACTTGTCATAAATGTAATAGCTGTTATTTATTATTATTTAATGTTGTAGTAAGGGATGCGCACCCAGAGGTAAGATGGGGGTCTATTGCTGCCTTTGCTGTCCATCTTAATCATAGTTGAAAACCAGCGCCAGGCCAGCGGCTGGCACAAGCTGAACTAGATCCTTTTTGGCGGTACTGTGGGACACCTTATTATAATACGTTTTTTTGCAATTATTATTTACTTTTGTTTTTCTTATTAGTGTTTTATTTATTTTTTATTTTATCTGTGTTTCGTGTCACATTGTCGCCAAATAAATGTTTTTTCTTTCTTTCTTTTATTTGTCCTAAGCTGTATCTCATGAGTCGTGATAGACACTTGAAATTTTCAGACATAGTGTATTCCTATTCCTGCTATAAGTATAAATCAAGGTTAAGCAACGGTTGGCACGGTCATAAATGGGATGGGTGTTTGTGTAATGTTTGTTGTTGTAGTGAAGTCCGACTCTCACTTTGACGATTGGTATTTTGATTGTATGTTTTCTATAAGAATTGTTATCGCCATTAATTATTAAGTTAGTCAATTACGCCGTTCATTATGGAACTTTACATTATTGGAAATTCATTATAGTCATATTCCTATAGGTACCAATAGTTTTCTGTCTTACTTTCAATTTTCATCTGAATATCTAGAAAAAAAGAAAGATGATATTTTAATGACATGCCATACAGAATAATCTCAAATAAATTGAGTATAAGGCAAACAAAAAATTAGTAGTAATTCTAGCATAGACACATGCGACACTAATTACTATGTCTGCTAACACAATCACAGTATAAAGCAAAGTTGATTCCCGCTTCTGGGCTTATGTACGTATGTATATATGTATACTTAGATCTTTAAAACTGTTCAACGGATTTTGATAGGATTGTTTTTAATAGGTAGAGTGATTCAAGGTGAAGGTTTATATGTATAATAACATCAAAATACTCCGAATTGAACGCGTGCGAAGTCGCGAGCAAAAGCTACTATATACATATAACAAGTATGTATGTAGAGTTGTTTATTTCGTTATCTACGTAGTTAGCTTTGAAACGCCTGAAGCGAGATTGTCATAAGTTAAGCGTGAACATTTGTTCGTTTATCTCGGAAACGGATGAACTGATTTCAGTGGTTTTAGCGTAAATGTATTAATATGTTTTTTAGGTACGGTGGACACTCGTTCGAATAGTTTTTAATTCTAGTAATTATATTAAATTGTAAACAAGACATGATCTTAAAGAACTAATAAAACTGCTTTCCTAAGCGGTGGCATTTTAAATGATGAATTTGGAATTCAAAAGCGCTTCTGAAAGATTGAATGATTAAATGTTTAAGTTTGAGGTGTAAACAGAAACTATTATCCTGCCCTACGCTCTGAATGAGATCCTAGATCCTAGATCTGAGAAATTCTGTATGTATGTTGAATGTTCAGCTCAAATGTCAGGTTTTATAAGTATTTTATATAGTGAGACAGTGAGAAGCATAACACATAGGTAATCATTATTTTAGCAAAAAACCCATCTGCCTTCAAATTGTCCGAACTACAATTGCTTCAAAATAAAAAAGAATGATCAAAATCGGCAAATCCAGTGAAGAGTTATCATATGACAAATATAATCGAAATGAGAACCTCCTCTTTCGAAGTCGGTTAAAAAGTACAGTAGCATAAAAAAGATGCGAAACAATGACCAACGACGTACAAGTGCTAGAAGTTAGTTGGTGCGGGTACATCCAGCTAACTTTGTTTTGTTTGCTCGCTGTCCAACTGAGTTATATAGTATAGGCCGTGATCCGTACCATTGCGCCCTTTATACTATAAAAGGTTCAACTTTCCGATGATAAATGGATTCTGCGATTGTTTGTATCCCTTTTGACATAATGTATTGGTCATGGCTTGATGAATTTACTTACATTATTTATAACGCAGGATTCAGCAGTCTGTGTAGCTGCATGATTGTTTGGATTTTATTATGCGCATGGTCCATTTAAGTTTATGTAGAGTTATTGAATTTTGTTCTCGTTTGTTTATTTAGTCTTAAACTGCTAAGTTTGTGATTTGATCTGTATTTATGTATCTCTAAACAGATCTTTATTATACTTCCATATTAGTAATAACTTCCATGCATGTATAAATTCAATTTGTTTAATGTCTTAATTGCGTACGTTGGCTGACGTGACTCAGGGTAATCTAATAATGGTGAGATAACCTGAAATCTGCAGGATATAACCTCGTCACAACTAACGGATGAGTTATGGTGTTTAGACTTAAATGTGTATGTGAGAGTCGAGCACCCTTCGTTACGAATTGGCCCAGCTTGCACCGGGGAAGTATAGCCCACAGAAGTCTGGAATGAAATAGTAGTATGCTACTGTGTTTCGTTCGGTGAATGGCAGAGCCAAACGCCCATATACTACTACTTACCTTCCCAGTCCTTTCCTTTATTCCTCTCGTCAATCCTTTCTTAATCCCTTAATAATTTAAAGTCGGCAATCCATTTGAAGAGGCGTAAGGTCTGCATTCGACCTCTGCAAATATTCTTACCATCAGGCGACCCACCGGCTTCATTGCCGACATAAAAATGTACATGGCAAAATGGTCCTTATGGATCATCATCTTCTATCGATTGAAAACAAATAAGGAATGAATATCATATCTAACCCAAGACCAAAGTGCCTCAACATTACGCAAGTATCTTAATTTTCCTGCCAAGTCCTGCTCGTAAACAATTCAATGATGATGAGATAAGGAAAACAAACCTTATTTATAATTGTGCCTTCCAACTGGGTCACACACGGACAGTAAGTAAGGGTCAAAACAGACAAGTTTTTGTACATTGAAATTAGGGCACGTACAGAATGGCCGAGTTGTCGGAGTTGAAGAGGTTCCTTTATTTAACGTTGTCTATTTGGAGTTCCCGCTTTAGAATACTCTAGAATCAGCTGTTTCGTGCTTGAAAGTGTTTTCAATTTAATTAAAAACAAACAGATATTAAGTGGGCCATTTTTAAGTTTTCATTTTCCATCGCGTCTCTACTTTTATTAAGTACTAATATTTTTAGTTTATGGAAATCAGTTTTTTCTAATATACGTAACATTTGTTAATTACCATAGCCAAAACCAAAAAAAACGAGTACATGTGCAAGTGTGCATGCGTGTATGTTTCTTTGTGTGTTTAAGCTACAGACTATATTATCAGTCACCTTAGTATCCTCGTAGAAATTTAAACAGCACACGCTGGTTAAAAATCACCATGGTTGCAGGGGTAGATAAACATTGATGTATTAAATTTCATTATGTGCTTGTTTAATTATAAACGTAACAACGAATGACATAACTTTGATAAACAACAAAACAAACATTGATAATTATCATTTATTTATAGCCAATAATCGTGTCCGAACAAGCTGTCATAAATATATTGAATCCAATTTATTATCCGATAACCTTAATCCGGACGCATTTTGTAAAATCATTTAAAATATGTCATTTGTTCTAATCCTGTGACCATTTTGTCGTTATCGATATGCTCTGGGGAAGTGATAGATTTTTTTTTATTTATACAAATTTCAGTTTTATATAGTTGTGCCGGTTTATAATGCTAGCCATTATTTCACATAGTTTATTTGGCAAATTGCGTTTTTCTTATTAGTCCTACTGATATTTGAATTGCGAAAGTAACTCTGTCTGTGTGTCTCTTTTTTCACGTCTAAGCTAATGAATGAATTTCGATGAATTTTTTTTAGAAATATCCCGGGAATAGGAACTATGCGTGTAAAACGGGGCTGTATTTTTCAAAGATAGTATAATATGTAACACGATATGAGATATACATAATATAAACCTTACGCTTGTACAACAAACTATTATCTGTTAATTTATATAACAAACTGTTACCAGTTTGTTTGTTTGTACGCACTTATCTCAAGAACGATCGGTTCGAATTGACAATTTATTCTTGAGTTGAATAGGTTATTAAGGAACGCTATCCGTGACATCATATACCACGTGGGCGAAAACGCGGGACAAGCTAGTATTTGCTAGACTGTTAGCATACGTTATAATAACACTATTCCGAGAGTCTTATTAATTACATACGCAGCTGAGTGACCAGACTGTCGGAGACAGAGCTAGAATCAGAGTTAGTGTTAGTGTGAGACAGGATTCTATTAAGACAGAGAAATTAAAAGACAGTGTCAATCTTAAAGTAAAGATATAGATCAAATAGCATTGGTATTAATGAAATAGTAGGGGAGCCCAAGATGCTAAATGTGTATTTACTCGAGCGTTTCAGAAACCTATTGGAATTCGCAGATTATGCCATAGCAAGAAAAAAAGTCCTATAGTGTTTTCAATTTCAGTGGTGGAAAAAGGTTTTTGATTTTTTTTTTAATTATAAAAGAAAAACAGGGCTGTGGAAATACTCAAGCACGTAAGATTTTGATATTTTGAATGCTCTGGCATATCACTGAAATAAAATATAACTTATACTTACGATTTATGTGGTAATTTCGCGTCTACGAATAAAAGGTAAATTATAAAAAAAATATGACTCGAGCGCGTCAGAGAAAGATATTACGGGTTATTTACAACACAAAAAATCCAAATTTCGTTAATCTGACAATTTGAGCGTAACCTTAGAGAATTATCGATATTTTTTTATTTCCTGCGGCTCCTGTAGGCGCACCCACCAATATCAACTGCTCATACTTTCTGGAGGTACTTATTAATAGATAAGGTACCTTCCCTTATAATAATCTGACGCGCTCGAGTACATCCCAAAATCCCCTCTTGGGCTCCCCTACTAAAATGTGATATTCATCGTTGATGTCAAAATTAGCATAGCATAAAGCGTATGGCAATTTAATTCGGTTATCGAATGTGTGCAAGTGAAAGGTAGTTGACGTAACGTTTAGAGAGTTGAACGTTATTTTAGACAGTTTATCAACCGGCTCGTTGGTCTAGGGGTATGATTTTCGCTTAGGGTGCGAGAGGTCCCGGGTTCAAATCCCGGACGAGCCCGGATATTTTTTTTTTAATTGTAATCTATATACCGTTAATAATTAATTTTGACGAGACTCTGTTACATAGGCTTGAAGATAATATTTATATAATTTCGGTGCCTGTCCACACAGGCGAGTTCTTTGAACTCAGCCTAGAACGGGTGCCATTTATCACATTTATTGTAAATGTCTATAATTAAGAAAAATCTTGTAATTTGATAAGAAATAAATTTATATTATTATTATTATTAATTATTACAGGGGTTGTCGCTAACAGAATGTAGTTGTCTTTGTAATTTAACAAAATTATACGGTATAAACTTATAATATTATAAGGATATTTTAAAATAATAAAAACAGTAAAAGTAGGTAAAATATCACTTATACCAATTTTTCTATTACCAATTTTTAAACTCTACTTTCTTATTATCACAAATACGAATTTGTTTGTTAAAATGTCCATCTTTCCAGGCATAAAGGCGTGACAATTGTGAAGTGATTTTTGTTGAAGTTAGATAGCTAGAGAGCCAGACTGGCTACTTCATACCGCGTCGAAGCATCATTCCATACGACCACACGGACGACGCCGCGGTCTCAAATCTACCACTTTAATAACACTTCCAATACCACATTCAAACCAATCGCAAAACCGTCATCAGATTACAACACACCAAACTCAAAACTATCCATCCGTTCCCCATATTCCCCGGGATTCCCAACACATTCATTCACCTAATCGAATACTGGATACGCTTCCAATAGCACTGGAAAATAGGAAAGAGTGCATCGCTTAAGTAAATAGAAACACACAGATCTCCCATCTTGTTTGTTTGCTTTCGAGCGTCAGTGTAAATGTATTCCGGATATATTGAGAAGAAAGGGATTCGGGAATGGGATAGCGATGAAATAGTAATAAGTTCCACGGTATTGGAGTCGAATGTTTATAGAAACTATCTAGGTGCCGGCCGTATTTTTGAGATTATTTCACGATGCTACGTAATTTGGAAGGTTTCTTCTGGTATCCATCGGAATTTGTTTTATTATATCTTCATCAGCCCATATATATTCCCACTGCTGGGACACAGGCCTCCTATGAGGGTTCAGGCCATAATCCACCACGCTGGCCAAGTACGGGTTGGCAGATGTCACATGTCGTCGAACTTTTGATTCTCGGACATGCCGGTTTCCTCACGATGTTTTCCTTCACCATTTTAAGCAGTGGTGATGTTATCTACATGCGCAGATAAATTGAAAAATCAGTTTATTTCCTGCACGCTCGCCCGGTCTCGAACCCCGACCTATCGATTTTAAAGTCCGAGGTTGTCACCACTGAGCCACCACTGCTTTTTTTATATGTTCAAATCATATTCAATAGATATAAAACAAAGGAGTAGTTTATTAGTTAGACTGTATTGTTTATTATTTTGCTTCATTAGAACTAAGTCAAAAGTTCTAAGGAAAGTTGTTTTGGTTTCCTTTTTTTTTTAAAGTTTCCCGTGTGGAACTATTTAAATTTGTTCTAGTTCTGACAGCTTAGTGTTTTGATTAAATTAATTATGAAAAAAACATTCAATGAAATAAGACCTATATTTCTCATACTATATCCTACTAATATTATAAACGCGAAAGTTTATAAGTATGAATCTTGATGTATGGATGTATATAAATTTGGTACAGATATATAGTCTATATGTGTAGCAAATTTCATACAGATATGATTAGCCTTTCTATGTGAAAGAGTAACATACATCTGGATTGGCATATAGGCTACTTTTTGCACCATGCGAGTGACGACGCGGGTTACAGCTAGTAATTAATAATAATAAGTATATTAGGCTGTTTTTATGTATACGCACAACGCTGCACTCTAGTATGAAATATATAAGACATAATATTCTATATATATTATTTAGCTTTATTACAACTGTAAGCCATAGAGTGTGCCTACGTCGTGTTTCCTAAAAAATATTGGCCGTATCCCAATGTCAGCAGACGAGTGGACTCGGTAGAAGATTTAACAGGTCCTCTCTAGAAAAGAGAGATATGTTTCATTAAATGTTATCTCACTAATATTATAAATGTGAAAGTTTATTTAGTTGTTTGTCCGACAATCATGCTGAAACTACTGAATGAATTTTGATGAAATTTGATATACAGACAGGGTATGAACTGATTGTGATAGGATACTTTTCATCCCGATTAAATGATCAATAGACAGACAATAAATTATTTGTAAGTGTCCTAATTCCACGCGGACAAAGCCGCGTGCGGAAGCTCATAT
The DNA here is from genome assembly GCF_012273895.1 of Zerene cesonia. Lineage (NCBI taxonomy): Eukaryota > Metazoa > Arthropoda > Insecta > Lepidoptera > Pieridae > Zerene > Zerene cesonia. Next base: position 443,063 of record NC_052117.1, on the reverse strand, counting down.
GCTATATTTTATTCATATTCTTATGACACGTTCTTTGCCATGAAACTTTTTAAATACTTTTTAAATGCATGAACATTTACCAAATCTAATTTAATCTTGACCATGATTGACATTCAGTCCCACACCGACTCGATACTGTTTTTCAAACTTCTCTCCCAAAACATATTCTGTCCACCGTCAGCGCCACGTATTAATTTTTTCCCTCTATAACTCACGAAAAGATTAACAGCACCAGAGAATATGTCCCCAAAACAAATATACACACATGAACACGTTTATAAACAAAATTATTGCCACACAAAAGGGTGCGTACCCAAATTAAGCCCAACGTGAACGCAGGTTCATATTTTATAGGTGGGTTAGATGCATAATGAATGAGTTATATGTATCCCATCTAATTGGACCATTAGTCATAAAGCGTGTCCTATCTCGACACACAAGACCTTACACTTGGCCAATTGCCAAATACGATACGAGGTTGACCGGGATTCAAATGGAATTTTATAAGGCCCGACATTAGAAATGGGGCCTCAGCGGTATGATAAAACAACAATCAATTAAACTACGTATACGTAATGACAAGTTTACAAATTTAAAATCAATAATTATATACAATAGTAAAGTCCAAACACATAGTTTTTACTTTTCATGACTTTTCGCAAAATACCTGTCCTAAAATCTGCAAAACTGTAATTCCCACCGATACTGCGCCATTTCCACACTTTCCTATCACAGGATAGTGAATGAATCATAATAAAAGATAATCTATTTTCATACGTGTACCCCTCAAAATAAGTGAACCTCAAACATTTATTTATTATCATACAATAAATGAACGCACGTAGACAGTAGAATTTTTATAGGATATAGTTAAACATAAATATAATTATAATTATTACACAGCCATTTTTTTGTCGGAGTCGAGCACGCTTCGGCACGAATTGGGCCAGCTCGCAACGGTATTACCACACCCCCACAGAAAACCGGCGTGAAATAGTGGCGTGCCACTGAGTTTCGTACGGTGAGTGGGGGAGCCGGAGGCCCGTTTCCTTTTCCTCACCCGTCCCAGTCCATTCCCTCTTTCCAGTCATTAATCCATTCCTTTTCCTTTACCCCAAAAAAGCGGGCAGCGCATTCGCAGAGGTCCTACCATTGCGAATGTTCATGGGCGGTGGTGATCGCTTACCATCAGGCGAACCACCAGCTCAGTTGCCCGCTATGACATAAAAAAAAAAATAATAATAATACAGGCTAATCGAATAATAATACAGTCACAGAAAAACGAAATCACATTTGTTATGATTTTAATCATAAAGGTATTAAAGCTTGAATATGTATGTGGAACGTGTAAATCGAGAATGCATAACTTGTGTTGATGAATGTAATACTTATTGAAGTTACTAGATGTAATTAGTTATCTTCAATTTACTAATAAATTGAGGATTCATAATACCATGAAGTTATGATACAATACATTTTATTATTAAAAGTATCGTACAGTTAATCAATCTTCCAAGAGATTGCAATATAATTGAATAAGATTTTTAATGCGCTTATTATGTAACTACTTTAATTTTAATTTAGATTGTATGTTTATATGTAACCCACTCGACATGACTCAATTTTTACCCACTTCGACACAATTAATTCAAACCTTGTACACTTATCAAGGATCGGTGTCAATACAATAAATTCGCGAGCTTATATTATTATCCTGATTAGGGTCGTCAGGATTTAATAATTTCTTTAAGCATATGTGTATTCAGCAAGTGAAACAATTTATTTGGTTTTATCATTAAAACGTGTGAATGTTTCTTTTAATAACTTTTTGATTCTTTTTGATTCTTGGGCATACCGGTTTCCTCACAATGTTTTCCTTCACCGTTTTAAGCAGTGGTGATGTTATTCACATATGCAGATAAATTGAAAAATCAATTTATTTCCTGCACGCTCCGCCCGGTCTCGAACCCCGACTTATCGATTTTGAAGTCCGAGGTTCTCACCACTGAGCCACCACTGCTTTTTAGACAAATGTATATATCTGTATCTGGGCCTCAAATACATCTCTGTAGAGTATTTTTCGCATTCTTTTCGCCTGAGCCTGTATTTTTTACCCATTCCGAGGAAAACCTCTGTCGCATCGTTGAATTTAAACGTTTTTTCGGTGTCTCCGGGCTGTTTTCTCGAATTCAACTCCAAATTGTTGGGCGGGGCAGATTTATATTGTTATGGCGCGTGCTGAATAAAATCATCTGTTGGATTTCTTTTGAGAAACATAATGGGTTATTTTTATGTTTAGTTTTATAGCATTGAAATGCTTTATAAATGTGCTCATGGGTTTTTGATTGAATGTTTTTAAGATTTTAATACATAACTAAGGACGCAGTTACTGCTATTATTATTTATGTTCTAGCTAACTTTCCCCGCGGCTTCGCTCACGTAGTTCCAAAAGTAATCCAATCTCAGGACTCAAACTGTGCCAAATTTAATAGAAAACGGTACATTCAAGCAATTCTCATCTCTCCTTTTAAACCACGGTCAACAAGCAGTTCCTGAGATTAGTGCGTTTAAACAAACAAACTCTTCAGCTTTGTAATATGCAGATTCGATGTTCAGGAAATGACTGGCTCGGCGGATTCGGATCGGCAATTAAAAAAAAAAAATTACTGCCTTAAAATTTTCAGAACTGAACCAAATTTAATGGAAACCACACGGGCTGCACTAGCTTTCAAATAAAATAGAATTCATCAAAGTGGATTCACACAGTCCAAGGTTCCAAGGTAAAAAACGCAAAAATATAGTCTGTTTGAATTCGGATAAAAATATGGGATGAATAACCACTCTCTTTTTTGAAGTCGGTTGAAAACTATATGTGGAGTATTAAAATCCAACAAATGACATGATAACACATTTTATAAGTCTGATCAATCCTTAAATGGTACCTTAGACGCCCATACTCCATCGCTTTCATACCAACTGGTTTATCAAAACTCACACGAGATTATCCATCCAGCAGTATTAACCAATCGCCAGTCCTGGTCCGTAACCCGCAAAATTTCAACCATTAATCCCCTAATACGTTCTAATTAGCGTGATAATTAATAACCAGGTTTTGTCCACGGGCCAATTAGCTCTTTTAATGATTAACTGGGTGTTTAACATTTCCTTATTAGAGATATATTGATGATAATAGGGAATAGGCCCTAAATGATATAACTAAATCTTAAGTTGAATGTACAAAACACAAAACCCTGGTACAAATAATAAGAACCTCGTAATTACAAAACACGTGGGCAGACTGAAAATCAGCGCTGTTCGGGGGTTAAAGCCCGTCAGCATGGCTGAGTGTGTCCCGATTGCTATGTTCATTTTTTTATGTTAATTTTTAAGCTATATTAGTTTAAAGGTTGTTATGTGGCAATAAAGTTTGTTTTCTTTCTTTCTTTTAAAACTGAGTGATCTATCAACATTCCAAACTTCAACGCTGATCGCTGTGATATACCACTATGATGAAGACATCCGCTAAGAAAGGAATTTGATAAATGCTACCCCCATGGGGATAAAATAGCGGATGCTTGTACTATGTTACTAGACTACGCGAAACTACGGCATCAGTTTATAAATACGTACATACAATTTAAGATAGTTCAAGAACTTGATTATCATAGGACATTTAGCAGCGAATACGTCTTTATTGTATGTATATTATATTTATTCACACTTCTTCTTTCGTTCTTTTATAAAAAACAAGACAAAGAACTATTTCATACAATAGAAACAATAAATTGCTTATCATAGCTTATTTATAACAATAGAAAGAATCTATAACAGCACCTTTGAAAACTCATTCAAAGTACAAGAAAACACATTTATTTACATACAAGAAATCATAATTTGGGGAAGAGTACTACACCCTACAAACTGTTTGCAGACATGACGATTTCTTAACATAGTTATGGATGGACATATCAAAATCATATGGACATATACAGATATGTCTATATGATTTTGATAATTCTATGATTACTTTTTATAATTTCTGATGGCTGCATTCTAGTAATGTATCACGATGACGTCAGAGTGCAAGACATTATTTATATTCATTAATAAACTCTCCTACAAATCGGGAATACAAGCTTTTTTTTAACTTATAACTATTTCATGAAATTTAATACAATGTTTTTTATATGTTAAGGTTTATCATACTCTTAGCCAAAAGAACATCTTTGTTATACGAGTGTAGATCCTTTTACTTGGTTTGTAATCTTTGATTGAGTGGTAAAGATGAATGATGATGTGAAACAAAACATCATACGAGATATGGAGAACGGAATGCATAAAATAATCATCATCAACCGCTAATCAGCGCACATTCAAATTGAAACTTGGCTGCTATCAAAAGCCAATTTCAATGCGGTAATTGTTAAAGCCCAGCTCAAACCAGCTTAATTATCCTCATGGAGTGGGAAATTGGTGTTTCGTTGGATGTTACTCTGTACCTAGATAAAACTGAACAAAAACAAAGCACTAAATTATCATTAATCTGGAACTGGCCGCTTGCCCCGGCTTCGCCTGGGTTGACTCGGGGCATAAAAATAGACTATACTTATAGAAAGAATTTTTAGGATCGGATCGGATAATTTTACAGATTGCCACCGACAAAAACATAAAAGTAAAACATATGAGTGTTCAAAGATTACACCTTCAGAGATACAACAGTTCCAATCCGTTCAGCGGTTCTAAATTCAGAATTCAACTTTTTTATGTCATAGCCTGCAAGTGACCTAGTGGTTTGCCTGATGGTAAGGATCACCACCGCTTATGAACATTCCCAAAGGTAATGTCTCTTTGTCCGCTTTTAAGGGGTAAGAGATAAGGAAAAGATTGACGACTGGAAATAATGGAATGAAGGGGGGAGGGCGGTGAACAGGGAACGGGCCTCCGGCTCTCCCATCTTACTCACGAAAGACTTATGCTACTATTTCACGCCGTCTTCTGTGCACATGGCCCATATATATGCCAAGTTCATTCATTCATTCATTCATCATCAGCCCATATATGTTCCCACTGCTGGGACACAGGCCTCCTATGAGGGTTCAGGCCATAATCCACCACGCTGGCCAAGTGCGGGTTGGCAGATGTCACATGTCGTCGAACTTTTGATTCTTGGACATGCCGGTTTCCTCACGATGTTTTCCTTCACCGTTTTAAGCAGTGGTGATGTTATTCACATTTGCAGATAAATTGAAAAATCAATTTATTTCCTGCACGCTCGCCCGGTCTCGAACCCCGACTTATCGATTTTGAAGTCCGAGGTTCTCACCACTGAGCCACCACTGCTTTTTTCACTGCTTTTATGCCAAGTTATTATTTATTTATTAATTTAAATTTAATACACACAACAGATCAAGATCACATTGATATAAGAGATTACATAATTACTTTTGTGTTCAGCTCTCAATCCAATAAAAATGTATATAATTAATATTTAGATTGAAAAACAGTTAACAGCTTATTATAATTCCTATTATGTATATAGTTTACAATCTTAATAATCTCTAATCTACATATATGTATATCAATAACTATTAAACAGGAAAAAAATACATATCTATATATACGTTTATATATTTTCTTGTTTATAAGTAATTATAACAGTGTTATTTAAATATATTTTTCATGTGTAATGTACTATACTTAAACAACCGTGACATCATTTAACAATTTCATAAATAACTTTTTTAAATATACTTAATATGTACGTTGTAGTACATAGTACATCTCGAAGAGTGCTCGACCTGTGTGATATATTTATACCATTATATTTATGCTAATCTGTACAATATATCATCCGCAAATATTTTTCCTTCTTGAAAAATTTTAAATGCATTTAAAATTCCTTCCACCACATAAGGCACTAAAACCTCTTTGACACACCGCCACGAAAGACAGCTTTCATCTGAAACCCATAGTTCCTGGCCGTGTGGAGGACTCATTGAATTACAAATTAGATGTACCTTATACCTTGTATTATTTTTAGACCCACCTGCGAAACATCTAACGTAAAATTAACATAATATTTTAGGGCTGGCAATCAAATTTGGAATATGATTTAGGTTATGTTTAAGGAGTTATTGGGAGTTACCCTTGAAGTTATATCCATCCCAAAACAGTTTCAGAATATTAAAGCCAATAAAATGATTCATTTGGACTGGATTATGGAGTGACGTTTATGGCATTAGTGTAAAATTGGTTGGCATCAATACGAAGTTATGGGTCACCCTTTATTTGTATGGATATGAATATGTATGGAGTGGAGTGAACATTTTTCTAGCGCTTTAGTTACCTGCTTTAGTTGTATATTTTATACAACAAAAAGTGTATTTATATGGTGATGTAGTAAAATTGTGTAACTTACAAAAGTTTGTTTTCTTATCATATTTAAGAAACCACAATGGATATATTTAATTTTTAATATACTTATAAGAAATTGTACATACATTGTAAATATTTATTTAATTTGAAGGACATTTAACAGTAAACTGAATTATGCATTGATGGCCTGTTCGGTGCAGTGATTAACGCCTGAGCGCATAGCTTTTGCTTTGTAGAGGGGTCCTGGGTTCGATTCCCGGTGGAGACGCACAAAAAAAATGTCTCGGTCTGGCAGGACACAGAAGGGCTGATCACCTACTTGTCCATGAAGAAAATCGATCAGTAAAACAGATGAATATTATATGCCCCATACCCCACACGGGACTTGAATTATACATTCACAATATCGTTAGTACCAAATAACATTTTAAATACAAATCTTAATTACGAAAATCAATTAAAAATATAAGTGACATCTGTCCAACAACCTTACCACAATATTTAAATAGTTTTACCTGTAATTTAGAACAAAATAGTGAGGAATACATAATGACAATATGAACAGTCTTCGAAACTCATTACACAACTAATATCTCAGGAGATGAGACCTTTACAGGACACTGTAATTATTGAATGTGATATTCGAAATTATAAGATTTATAACAGCTTGTATATAAATTAAAAATGCTTTCGTTATTATTTTATTTGATTGTTGCTTCATTTTTTAACACGTTTTATACGTAAACAAAAAGTTTTGCGTAATTTATTGTGGCGAATGTTTGGATATAAATCGTTTTTAGACATTTAGATTTACGAATGTTGGCCAAAACGTTTATTGCGGTTAGCAATTATTTGACTGGAAACATTCTACGGTTGACACATAATTATTTGTAACATAAAACTAAACGCCATCAAACTGCCAGAACTAGAGCAAATTTAGATGGGACCACATCGCATCAGCTTTTAAATAAAACAAGCATCAACAAAATCAGTTCACCCAGTCGAAAGTTCTGTGGCAAGCAACAACACAAACAGTACAGTCGAATGAACCTCCTTCTTTTAAAATCGGCTGAAAAGTATATACACGTACTTATAAATACACGTAGTAATAGCTAAGCTGCTAGCTGTGCTGTTTACTCCTGATTAGTTTCCGAACAAAATGATACGAAATAGGTATTAAAGGAAATATCTTAATATGAACAAAACGACACCCAACATCAAATACCTCATATATATTTCATAAACGCTTACATATTCAAAAGCTTAAATAAGCCTTCCATTTTTCATTTCATTATCTCTAACGAATTCAACAATACAATTCTCGAAGAAAAGGCAAGAGTATTAAATATTCAAATGCAGAGCTAGCAACCGGTGATATTGCAGTCCTTTGAAGGGTTTTATTTCGAGACGAGATTGCATCGCGTTAGTGGGACACATAACATTTGCGTATTTATAACAGGGAAAGATGGCGGAACATTGTGAAGCGGGTTGCATCTGCCCCTGATACCTCATGATGACCACGACCGTTTTATGTGGGGTCAGGTCATAATCCACCATGCTGGTCAAATGCGTGTTGGCAGATGTCGCATGTAGTCTAACTTTTTGATTCTTGGAATTGAACTGGACTCGATTCTTTAGTGTTAGACCAGACGTTCATTCAGATACGATCAGCTGTTTTTGCATAAAAATAAAACACATTTTACTCACACACTTTCATAATTAAAACCTTGCTAGGATACGATAGTATATGGAAAAAGTTGGAAGATAAAGAGTAGTTGAAATTATTTATCTTAATAAGATTTATACTGGTTACGATTCATGGCTAAATATGAAATATTATTTCTTACTATTTCTAGTCCATTTAATTTCAAAATCTCTCAGTTTACATGGCCGTATACTTAAAAGCCTAAATCAAAGAATGATATAAAATAATTCAGTTCCCAGCATTCACAATTCTCCCAAAATACATTATCCCTTACAGGACATTAAAAAATAACCGTCAGTCAAAAAATAAACCGCAATATTACGCACGAGAATAAAACGTAGCAAATTTAAAGGTAGCCCAGTGGAGCGCGCAATAAATACGAACATAAAGTATCTCAAAGAAATAAATTTGATCTTAAGGTAAATATGTATGAATAACCGCATCCCAGTCGGTTGTAAATCATTCTCAGATAAAGTTATGTCGCATGTATGCCGCTAATACGAGCGTTTTAATGCTAAAATGTATGAGTATATCTAATGATTTATGGGACAGGGGCGGAGTATCGCCACCTTGATGAAATACGCGACAGAACACACCAACCGACGTAACCTTTTTTAGCTAGTTCAATTTGTTTTTTGTCATTTTTGCTCCAATAAGTCGGAAATTAACTAAGAACACATAACTTTATTAATGTCGAATCTTCTTTGAAGTTTCGTTAATCTGCCTTTGGCCAACGTGGCGGATTATGGCCGGAACCATATGGATTATGACCTGAACCATAACAGGAGGCCTGTGTCTCTGCAGCGGGAACCTAACGTATAGGCTGATGATGAAGGAAGAAAGAAAATGATAAATTTACGAAATTTATGTCTCAAATTCTATATAGACACTAAACCTCAATAATTTCTCATTTACTTTCGCTTCCGGCGTACCTTTAGGACATGTGTATATGCGTAGTCATCATATTTTCCCCATATCTTTTTTATCTATATTTATTGCTAAAATTCGTATAAACAATCTTCCTCTGTTTTCTAAAGTATATATTCACTTAAATCAACACGAATTTCATAAACTCTTACTGTTTATATACCCGCAAAAATTAAGAGAGCGGTTTTTTCCAAAACAATATTTATACAGGTAGTTTCTACGTAATGATAAAACATATGTATATAATGCTATAATGATTTAAAATTACTGCGCGGTTTAAAAGAAGAAGTCTAAATTAATAAATACATTGAGTTTGAGATTGAACTCGAATCATAAATGCTAATAAAAGTATGTACAACAGTATGTAATATGTTTCAATGTGGTAGTCGAGCACGCTTCAGCACGAATTGGGCCAGCTCGCACCGGGGAATTAGCACCACAGAAGACCGGCGTGAAATAGCATAATGCTGTGTTTCGTTCGTAGGTTTCGTAGGAGAGCCGGAGGCCTAAATCCTTTTTTCTTTACCCTTCCCAGTCCTTTCCTTTATACCTCTCGTTAATCCTTTCTTAATCCCTTTCCAGGTTTAAGTCGGCAATTCATTTGTAGAGGCGTAAAGTCTGCAATCGACCTTACGCCTGTTCAAATGTTCATGGACGGTTGTAGGGCTTACCATCAGGCGACCCACCAGCTCCATAGCCGGCTATGACAATAAAAAAAGAAAGTATTTTTGCAATTAGCTCTTTAATAGATACTGAATACATTATATTTTCGAATCACAATATAAAAATAAAAATGATCAAATTCCCGAATACCAAATTATGAACATTACATAAACACCCGACACCGAAATATTGAAATGCAAAAATCAACCTCTATAAACCAAACAAAGTTTCAGAGATTAGTTGTCGATACGATATAGGTTCCCATGCATAAAATAATAGCATCCATAAGTCACAGCGCTTGGAGAGATCCTATTTCCCCAGCGAGGCTATACCTGATCATCAATTCTTCCCTTTACATATTTTGTTTATTCTCAAACGCAACTATGGATTTTATAAAAGGGATCATAAATCACTTGTGTGGTGAAGGGATTTTAATCAAATAGATACAGAGCTGAAGACTAAAACATACTATAAACATACCATTTGTTTATACTTATCTGCATAGTTATGGTATTATGCATAAAAAATCTGACCATTGCTCCAATGGGTAATAAATATCAGAGTTAGGAAAATGATATGCCTAAGAATAGATGGCGCTGTGTAGAAGTTCTAGAATGTTCTGTTACGCACAAAGATCCCAAAAGATAAAAAAATTGAACCAACTTCAAGTCACTTTAATTGCGAAAAAAAAATTAATATAAATACTGTATGCTTAGATATTTAGAATTACACTTCAGATTTAGGTAGATAGATAGTGTGATTCAAGGGGAAGGTTTATATGTATTATCATTCAAGAAAAAGGGCCCGGGGGAGAAGGGGTTATTTTAACGCAAAATGTAAGAGTAATATTTTTATGGAGACTTTTACAAAAACGTATTGTTTGCGTCTTTATTATTCAGCGAAACTCAAGCATTAACACATATTATTATAGTATTTCGGACTACATCGGTAACAAAAGACGTAGCTTGATCATCATCATCATCACTTAGCAATCAGTTTATTCTTCGTAGCAAACTGACAAGCGTAGAAACAAACATCATGTATACTACCAGTATACACTACAATCGTATAATATATGTTTAGAGGGATAGGTTAAAACCGAGATGACCCCTTTTATGAATATAGTTCCATTAGTTAATCCTGCTTATATCGTGAATATTAAAGTCTGTATGTTTAGCTATTACGTTTAATACTCAATTAATTTAAATGAAATTTAGCATGCATAAAATTTATTAACTGACGTTCCCAAAAACGAAGGAGGTTCTTAATTAGACTGTGTTTTTTTTGTTGGTTTGTTAGTGGCTAACGTGGAATTTCAACCGATCGTGTTTGATAGGGAATTGTTGTCATTTAATAGAAATTAAAGTGGTACCTCCCCCACGTACTTTGGTAACTTTTTTATATAAAATAATTATATTATCTGTATTCGTGCAATAAATATATACCATGAATTTTATCCGGTTATACATAAATGTTATAGCATCGAAAATCGGTCAATCTACCCTTAAACGTCTAAACCACGAATTTGAAATTTGAAATGAAACTAGTTTTAGTTTAATACATGGGTCAAATAGGGTCAACAATGACTGATATTATTTTGTTAATATAATTACTATGAATTATTATAATTCATTGTTGGAAAAGAAAAAATATATATTATACCTCTGTTCTCGTTTGAAAATGTTTATCGAATCGGTGGTTAATAATAAAACAAAAATGTTCTAAAATAATTCTTATTAAATAAACAAATATTTGAGTTTGGGATAGAATGTTTGAGTTAGAGACTAAAGAAATGAAAGAGGAGTTTAGATTGTCGTAGCTAGTAATATTTAAGCTATTATTTATTAAATATAACTTTATATCATCAATCATCAAAATTCCAAATCATAAAGAACTGCGTTTTACAAAACAAAAAATACGTCCCATCAAATAAGTCCCCCACTTAAAGCATTATTAGAAACAGTGTATGCAATCACTCTGCTGTCATTCAGTCATACACGTCACAGTGGAAATATCACAGCATTTCCCGTAAATGTTCGACTGACACGCCCTCCGCGATCCGAGCTGTGTTTGTGACAATTTAGCCATCGCCACCCGTATTTTCCATTTTTTGGATCACGTATTTGACAATCAAACTGGGAAAAGACAGATGTCATATAGAATGTAGAACAGAACACGTGATGAATTCCGTATATGAAACGTATATTAATTCATTTTTACAAAATACGCGGCCGTATCCTCTTTCGTACCCTTCCAAGTCCATCCTTTATTATATTCATCAAACCTTTCCCTCCCATTTTATCTTTTAAAGTCCGAATTCATTTGTAGAGGTGTAAGGCCACATGTAGTTGCCTCTGTTCATTAGGGGATCATTTTATTGTGGGAGTCGAGCACGCTTCGACACGAATTGGGCTAGCTCGCACCGGGGATGTACCACACCCCCACAGAAAACCGGCGTGAAATAGTGGCATGCCACTGTGTTTCGTGCGGTGAGTGGGGGAGCCGGAGGCCCGTTTCCTTTTCCTCACCAGTCCCAGTCCATTCCTTCTTTCCAGTCGTTAATCCATTCCTTTTCCCTTATCCCAAGAAAACGGGCAGCGCATTCGCAGAGGCCCAACCTTTGTGAATATTCATGGGCGGTGGTGATCGCTTACCATCAGGCGAACCAACAGCTCAGTTGCCCGCTATGACATAAAAAAAAATTAGGGATGGAAGCACTTATTAGACCCACCAGGTCCTTTGCAGACTAGGACATAAAAATGCGAGCAAAAGCAAATCCACTGGCGAACACTTAGATATAAAGAAAACGCCCTGACCAATACGTAATACAACTTAATATTCGTCGTGACATTTGATCGCCGCCCCTTAACGCCAAGTCTATTTCAATAAAATTCAAAATACACGAATAAAATTTAAAAGCCCATAAACATTGATATTGGTTTTATCATTCCCGGCGAGTGCTGTAAATTTACACTCCTGTTACAACAGCTATTAATGTTGAAGTTTCGTTACCGATAAAAATGATGAACGGCGCAATTGCATTCAATTTTACGTTCGGAGATTTAAGATTTGTAGATGTCTGAAACGTTGTACTGGGTAGGTCTTTAAGTGTTTCAAGTGTGTGTGAGTAAATAAGTTCTGTACTGGATACATTTTATTTGTTCAGTGTGTGTGTATGATTGTAATTTGATTGTAAATGTATAGTTTCTAACTTGTATTTGTATTATTATAATTCAGAAAGATTTGAGACTTTGCGAGAAACCGAGTATTAGATAGCCAGAAAAAGTAGAAAAGCCAACCATTTTCTTAGACTACGCGGGTGAAGTCATGGGCAGAAACCTAGCAACTTATCATTTACTTGCTTTTTCCCGCGGCTTCGTACGCACGCATACGTTGCGTAGTTTTAAAGATTTATCATACATAGGGACATAGGGACAGACAAAAAAAGCAACTTTGTTATATGCTATGTAGTTATGAATATCTTACCATCTGAAAGTCTTAAGCTAAATTTACTTTGAGAAGCAACCATCTATTGACCTGTCTTATAAAAACTGCAATCTAAAAATAAAAAAAATTATTGTAACAACATAAATTTAAAATTGTCTCAAAGAATTCTAATTGAATGAATAAATCATTCAGTAACAAATATTTGAATCGTGGCGTAATGGGTTTTGAAACGGATGAAATTTAATTAAGCTAAACAAGATTGTTTGGCTATCTGTGAGGTCAGGGCTAATTTCATAATGGGAATACGAAATTCCTTGCACCATAGATACTGTGGTGCCGAAATTCCGCTGACTCCGGGTATATTAATAATGTTACGTGGAGGTTATATGGCATGTATTTCACTTACGAAAAACTATTTTAATGTTTTTTTAACGGATGTTACTTGTTTAATTGATCTATATTTTTTCGATTTTGTTATCTTGTTGTTTTTAGTGTTGCGTGAAATTTCAACGGATTGAGGTGATTATTTTCTGTTATATTTGGAGTAGTACCACCCCTCAGGAACATAGATGACTTAGATGATGATGAATCAAGCTTTTACACTGAGAACACTTACAAGAATTTGATCTAAAATATTGAATCTTACTGTATTCTTATCCTTTACCCAGTTTATAATAATAAACAGTAGAATACTACAATTCCTGTAAAATGTTATTTTCAATTCAAGATAAAATTGTTTCATAAATATGAAATTACACCCAAACGAATTCACATAATGGACTGAATGGATATAAAATGTATAAATGAATAGAAATTGGTAAGTGTCATGTTAATGCAATAAAACTGAAACATTTGTTTATTGAACTAGCTATTCGTCTTTTATCTAAAGCTTTAGATTCGGCATATGGCTGCATATTTCTTACTGATACAAAATATGTTTAATTACCCAAACTCAAAGATAAAAAGTATTAAAACCGCCAGAGGATGGTATTATTGCAATCTTACAAAAAATAAGTTTGGGATGTGAAATAGCATTTTTCATGTCAAGAAATAAAACCTATTATAAGATATTATATTATACACGTTAAAAAAATGTACAAACAATAGAATTCAGATAGAAAACTTCGCGTACCTCTCATAACCACCACTATTCTCTACTTACCTAATATCAAATGAAATGAAAAATGGGGTATAAATAATAAAAGAGTATTGTGTCCTAAATTATATCGTTTACTAGCTGACCCGGCGAACTTAGCAAACATTTTTTGTCACAAAGGTAAAAAAATAGACGAAATAAATAATTTCAATAATTAATGCCATGTAAGCCAACTATTAAAATTATTCAAAACGACAGCAAGAGACAATAACATCGAGCGAGTGGTTTATTAAATTTCAAGTTAACTTAATTAATACATTTGTAACTTTTAACAGTAATTACAAATAAAACAATATCTCTCAATTAAAAACTTTTCAAATTGAATTATACAAGCCTATAACTACACAAACCTAACTTGCTCCTCAGACCATTGCCTCATTATAAAGATTTAATGCAATAAATTTTAATGAACATAAATTTCGTATTAAATAATACTATACACTCGTCCCAGCTTCGCCCGGATATCAAAATTTCCGCTTTTTTGTTAATTTTATAGCATTGAAATGCTTTATAAATGAGAAATTTTGAAAGAATAAAGTTAAAAAAGAATAAAGGAAGTTATTCTTCCCGTTTTTTCCCAAGTCTGCTCATAGTCTGTATATAAAATTTCATCAAAATCCGTTAAGTAGTTTCAGCGATTCATTGATAAGCGTCAGTACTCTACAAATGTTTATGGTGCTAGCCGCTTACCATATTCAGGCGACCCACCAGCTCCTATGCCAACCAACTCAAAAAAGACAAGGTAAACAAGGTACTATACTAAATTTAATTTTTAGTTTTATAGCATTGAAATGCTTTATAAATGTTTCAAGTTCTCAAGGTACTATACTTTGATGTATTCAATGAATGCCATACAAATATATCATGATTCATTGATAAAAATCCGTTAAGCTATATAGTGGTTGCGTCAATCGCAGTTTGACAACCTAATTATAAAATTAATAAACCGTGTCAGCTGGATCATAAATAGCCAATATGCTAATCACGACTACAATCTATCTCTATATCTAATCCCATCAAATTCAATAAACTGTTTTTGCGTAAAATAGCAACAAACATCCCCACAACTCACACGTACACGCGTAATTGTATTGCGAATTCAATTTGCATTGTGATTACAATAATTTAAATACAATCTAAATTTATGTTAACATCTCATTAATCTAAACCAAGCTGTAACTTAACAGATAGTGAGTTTAAATTAATCACTCGTTTAGGGCGCGCATTCATTGTAAAACCACGAAGTAAGTTTCGGTCGCGTGAGGTAGCCATGTTAAATGTATTGGCGCTTTTATTTAGCATTGCGATTTTATACAAGTAAATGTTTGTGTAGTAGGTAATCTTATATGAATAAATTAGTTATTATTTGTCCGATATGGACTCCTAAATTACTGAACCAATCACAAAATTTTGCACACTGCGTGCAGTTTTATCTAATTAAATCAAATTGGATAATTAATAAACAATATCCTATCCTATCCTACTATCCTACTAATATTATAAATGTGAAAGTTTGTAAGGATGTGTGTGTGTTTGTTGCTCTTTCACACAAAAACTACTGAACCGATTGCAATGAAATTTCGTACGTAGATAGCTAGATAACTAGAATAACATATAGGCAATAAATAAAAGATACGGACTAACGCGGTTGAAACCGCGCACGCAGCTAGTATTATAATGAGGTAAAGACTTAAAATTGGTGAGAAAAATTTCGCGTCAATACTGTAAATTGCAATTAATTATTCCGAATCTCAAATTGGTTTTATGATGCTCAATTTTTATAGAAAAGAATTGAATGTATTATTATTATCTACTGAAAATACTGTTTCCATTTATGCACTATTGTAGACTTACGGTCTTGACGTTTCAGACCCACATTTAGGAGAGATTTAATTCAAACTTTGTACACTTATCAAGGATCGGTGACAATACAGTAAAACAATGAGTCTATCACATTATCTTGATTAGGACCACTAGGATTAAATAAATTCCTTACGTATTTTATTATATGTACTACTGGACATGCAAGAGAGACAATTTAATTGATTCTATCATTAAAGCGTGTGTTTTAGTGTTTTGAAACTATATTTATACATACTTTGTTTGACTAGTTCATCCATGTTACAAATATATCCTACTAATATCATAAAAGCGAAGGTTTGTAGTTTAAACAAACAAACAATTTAACAAACAGGTACATGTAAAGGTAGCCTGAATTTACTTAGTTTATACCCGGGAACCACGCGACACAGCTAGTATAATAGATTGGTAGATAGATTGGTTATATCTATAAATCTATCTAGGTACATACATATCGATTGGTAGATAAATAAATAGACAGAATAGCAAGCTGCGAGACTGCGGGCTGATACTAATTAAAAAACCAATTTTGTAAACCTTACGTCTGTGTTGATAAACCAGCACTCAGATAATTCTTTCCCAAAGCAATTACTTATGAAAATAATCCTCCACGACGTCATCACGTCTCACACAAGTTTACACATGAAAGCACACCCTCAAACACACACAAACAAGCCCTTCCATGAAATGAAAGTACGGTTAGTAATTAACAAAACTGTGTTTAAACAGCGGTCCGCTGGGCCGGCGGGTACTTTGTGAATTAGACGTATTTAATTGTTTTGCTGTTTGTAAAATTTGTTTTTTATTGTTCTTGCGGCACTGTTGTTAATTGTTCCGTCAGAGAAATACAAGCAATGTTCTAGTATTAGAGTGAAAAAATCCATCATCAATAGTCATATAATTGTCGTTTTATAATGTGGGAGTCGATCACGCTTCAGCACATATTGGACCAGTTTGCACTGATTCAAAACCTTGATCATATCTCGGCATCATATAGTTAAATTTACATCAAAATTATATAAACAATATGAAGTAAAAGAAGTAGACTAATATATACTTAGATAAATGTACGCAGGTAAAGTTTCACACTATAATAAAGTGTAGTAGATCCTACAGTTCTGTATCTCTACATCTCTATGTAGAGACTACAGTTCTGTATCTCTACATCTCTATGTAGAGTAATAGAGATGTATGTGTATGTGTTACTACTGTTACTATTCTACATCTCTATGTAGAGTAGTAGTGATAGCGTTTTAATTCGCTGTCTCTACTAAAATTACCTTAAAAGTGGCATAGACACTAACCACTTTATGTCCATAACAGTGTCTGATGGTATTTTAATCGGTTACATTAACCCTATATAATGGATGACGTCAGCATTATCGCTAAGAGGTGTCATTAGCCACACGTTAACCACTATCCTTTATGACCTAAAAGCGTGTTTTATAATGCCTTAAAGTATATGATCGGAAAAAGTACGCTTTAGGATATATTATTATAAATTTATATTGAAAATATAATGTCACAAATTTAATTTCATGGTAAAAATTACTAAAATACCTATTAAAGAATAAGAACTATGCTGGTATACGGACAGGTTTTTTGAGTTTTTGTTAAGTTATTCTTTAAGCAATTAGATATTTGACCTGCTTTCAAATAAAAAAGTATCACCAAAATCGGTTCAGCCATTCAAAAGCTTTTACGAGCAAACATAAAAAAAAAGTCTAATTGATAACCCCTTTTGAAGTCAGTTGAAAAGAAGAGGTCACGTGCTATAAATTGAAATGTAATAGACTTATTTCATTATCCTTTGTGATGATACGGAATGTTTAACGTAATTTAATGAGCAGATAATATGAACCTCAGCGGACATCTTTTTACGAGTGAAACGGGTGAGGTTTATTATATAAATTAATTATGTTAAGGAAAAAATACGGCAGCGCAAAATCAGAAAATGTTTAACACGAATTAATTGCTTTTTATTCAGTTATTGTATTAAGTATTATGTTTGTATTAAAGAGGTTTGATGACGGTTCTTCTTAAGGTATTGGCTAGATGTCTTAGCTAGCAAAGTGCCCCGGATTCACCCGTAGTACATTACGTTTTAAGCATGGTGAAATGTCAAATACTAACTGTACTAAATAAAATTAGTATGATTTTTTTTATTAGGTCCACCAAACTGAACATAGGACTATAGAATCAATAGGGTTGGCCTATGATATCTATCATTTAATAAGTGCTAGACTCTCTCGAGGTGAACACAGCATGCAATATATATATTTACAATTATAATTACAATATCTAAACGAAAATTTTACATATTTTTGGAAGGATACATTTTAAATTAATTTTGGATGTACCGAAAATATCTAGGTTATTACATATTCCATTGTAAGCAGAACACATGCGATGTAATAATGCTGCGCGTAATTTGTACGACAAAAGGGAAGATTTCAAGAATAAGTTTTAAGAAAATAAAGGAGTGTTTTAAACACTATCTATAAAATGAGCTCTTTTAAGTTAACTTTTAAGTCGTTGAGCTCAAACATCTATCTCATCATCATCAGCCCTTATATGTTCCCACTGCTGGGACACGGGCCTCCTATGAGGGTTCAGGCCATAATCCACCACGCTGGCCAAGTGCGGGTTGGCAGATGTCACATGTCGTCGAACTTTTGATTCTCGGACATGCCGGTTTCCTCACGATGTTTTCCTTCACCGTTTTAAGCAGTGGTGTTGTTATCTACATGCGCAGATAAATTGAAAAATCAATTTATTTCCTGCACGCTCGCCCGGTCTCGAAACCCGACTTATCGATTTTGAAGTCCGAGGTTCTCACCACTGAGCCACCACTGCTTACGTCTATCTATCTCTACACTAATATTACAAACAGGAAACAAAAGATTCCGTTTACTTCATTTTGTGTGTTTGAAACGTTTTCACGCAAAAACCAGAAGACCGATTTCAAAAGCTCTTTCACCATTAGTAAGTTGCAACGTCACTCCCCGACGTAGGCTATATTTATGTTCCACGGGCAAAACCGGGACGAACAGCTTGTATTTTATACATATAATTGTTTATTATCAAAACTCAACATAACAATAGTTACATAAATATATAACAAAAATGTGTTCGGGCATCCGTTAATAACATCTACAAGACAGAAGATTCATTATGTCACCGCCGACACGTCAGATAATATAAATTAATGTATAATCTGTGGTGAGAGCATGACAAATAACTTCGAATAGCGAGCGACATTCCCATACCTAAAATATCATCTATTTTTGGTTAATCCACGGCTGTCGTTGCAAGGTCATAAGAGATAATTGTGGGATGCTGGGAGCTTTAATGAAGGTTGATAATTTTCGACGTATTAATATTTTTGTGGTATTTTCTTATGTTGACCGTTATGGGTGTTATCCGGGTTGATTCTAGAAAGCATTTCTTCACTTTCACTTTCTTAATCTATTGTAAAGTACTCTTAAAAAGGGCCTAATCGAATGAAAATGTAAACTTTGAAGCTATAGGCTAATCGCATTTTATATAATTCTATTAACCATTTATTAATTTTGCTTGTTAAAATAAGAGTATGACAAGCCTGTCTTCCCCAAAGATAGATAGATATACATCTTTATATAGATTAGTGTTAATTTTAAATTATACATTCGTCAAATATTCCAGATGTATATAGAATTATTATCTGAGCAGAACTTGCAGATGTTACAATCCTGCTAATATTATAAATGCGTAAGTTTATAAGAATGTGTGTGTGTTTTTGCTCTTCCACGCAAAAACTACTGAACCGATTGCAATGAAATTTGGTACGTAGATAGCTGGACAACTGGAATAACATATAAACAACTTTTTATCCCGATATTCGTACGGGATATGGACTTACGTGGGTGAAACCGCGGGGCGCAGCTAATATGACTATAAGAATGTAAGTATGGACGTTTATTACTCTTTCACGCATTTCTTTCATCCTTACAACGGATTTTAATGATTATCAGTGATGTACTATAATAAAACATGAGCTGTAATAATACATTTGCCCTCGGATTCGTCTGCAGGTGAACCCGCTGCGCACAGCTAGTGACCAATAAGAAATAGCTATATCATATGAATCAAAGCAACAATTAAAGCAACTCTTTAAATATTGCAAATTGGATGTCACCCATGTAATCGTAACATCCATACATCCACTAACTTGCAAGCTGTTGACACGTATCGTTGACACACCGAGTGACAGCGTGACATGGGTAGTAAGCCTGTATCTGGGATGCGAGTCAAAGTATCGTAAATGATTTTCTCTGTTTTACAATCACGTATTTAGTATAATAATTCGCTATAAATACCGTAGTATTTTCATTGTGTAGTACTAATTACCGCTTATAAAAAGCAGTGATGGCTCAGTGAGGACCTCGGACTTATAATCGACTAGCGGTCCGCCCCGACTTCGTCCGTGGTACATATTTAGCCTATAGCCTCCCTCAATACATTGGCTATCAAACACTTAAAGAATTTTTCAAATCGCACCAGCAGTTCCTGAGATTAGTGGGTTGAAACAAACAAGCAAACTCTTCCGATTCTCTTCTCTTTCAATAATATTATTATAGATAAACTTTGTGAAGAAACCAGCATGTTCAAGAATCAAAAGTTCGACGACACCTGACATCTGCCAACCCGCACTTGGCCGGCGTCGTGGTTTATGACCTGAACCTTCATAGGAGGCCTGTGTTCCCGCGGTGGAAATATGTATGAGCTGATGATGATGATAATGGTGATCATAATAAGCGCTTATAAGGGATTAAAAAAGGGAAGTAGATTGAATTCTATTTATACCCCCTATTCCTAATTCCTTTTAAGTGTATAAAATACTAGCAGCCTGCCCCGGCTTCGCCCCTGGTACATATATATGTATTACATAACTAACGGTGAATGAGTTATTAAAATCGGCCCAATAGCGCGTTAGATTGCGTTCAAACAAAAAAAAATGTGATAAGTGAATATAAATACAGGCTGGTTATTTACAAGAATTATAATATTAAACTTAGTTCCAACACTATTAACTTATTTTTTTGCTACATCTGTATGTTTATATGTCGCCTCTTAGACTCGATTTTGACCCACTTTAAACGATAGAATACATTCACTTTTCAAACTTTGTACACTAGTAAGAGAGTACAAATGAGAATATTTAGTTAATTCAATCATCGCAGTCTGTTAACTCGTTAAACTGACAGTATATTTATGTTTAATACTAGCCGTCGTACGATATTCGAGCAAAGCAATATCCTAAAACTTTAAACTAAGCAGGCAAATTAACCCCCTACTTTCGCTCTTACGCTTCTAGCTAGTATGTCTAAAGATTCTCCATAAATCTCCTTTATTATCCAAAGAATAACAATCTAGGAGGAAAACTCATAACAATTTGTTCTAATAGCTAATACCGGACTAATGGCGGTAAAAATAAGTGTGGGTCATTACCCTTCAGTTTTCTTTTGGGAGTAATTTAATTAGCAAGAAATCTTTTATAGCCGGGAATCGCGCGTAATGTTTTGGCAATCGCACTTTTATTTTGAACGTTCAGGTAAATAGGGCTAGATGTTTTTGTTGAGATATAAAATCCGTATCCGTTTAATATTTGTGTAACTTTTAATTTACTAATTTATGTCTTTTTATGACATGGCGGGCAACTGAGTTGGTGGTTCGCCTGATGGTAAGCGATCACCACCACCCACGAACGAACCAGTGGTAGAGGGTCTGTTAATGCTCTGCGCTTTTAAGGGGTTAAGGATAAGGAAAGGATTGACGGCTAGAAAGAAGGAATGGACTGGGAAGGGTGAGGAAAAAAAGGGGCCTAATTTATACTTGTAGAACTATTTTTGTGTAAAAGCATAGTAGCAAATAAACGATTTAGCAACGACGAATAAATAAACGATTTAATAAGAAAAGTATTTAACATAAAATAATCTGTCGTCTTAAGACATATAGGTTGTGTATTATACTAAAACTCATCTCAATTGATTGATTATACAAATAATTCAAAGCCTGAAATTAGTATGTCTGTTGCTAGTAGAGTATTTATTTTAATACTACGATAACGAAAAGCGCTTACGTTAAAGTACCTGGATGACCGAGCTTTGCTCGATATTTTTTTTTTTTTATAAATTGTGTTTTTTGGAAATTATGTTTAAGAACGTATTACATACTAATAAAATGATGAAATATGAATAATATTTTTCGATCTTACCGACAGAAACGCCTCCTATTTGTTAAAAAAGTAAGTTTAAGTCGATAAAACACGAATAAAACACGAATATGACATTTTCTAAAAAAGAATTCTAGCTAGATCGATTTATCGCCCCCGAAACCCCCTATATACTAAATTTCATGAAAATCGTTGGAGCCGATTCCGAGATTCCAATTATATATATATAAGAATTACTCGTTTAAAGATTTAAAGATATAAGATAAAGCGCAAAGGAATGGATAAATAAAACGTCAAATTGAGAAGGTATAACACGGTGACACAAATTCAGCGCAAAACGCTGTACATGATCTGTTTCTTACATACTAGTTTATCTTTAACAGTCTTTAAGCGAAGTTCAAGCGCTATATTATGGCAATATTCAACGTATTACGAGGAAGTTTCATTGTCTTTCTGATTATCTCACAGTCATATATTATATCGTGTTGAATCTATAAGCTGTATAATTAAAAAAAACATCTCAAGCATGAACATGAGTTATTTACTTAATCTCACGTTATAAAATAAAACAAATCTTGGAAAATTGTAAAAAAATCCATGACTCAAACATTATTTGAACATACATTTCTAATCATGTTCGGTAAACGATTTTCTTAACAGACAAGAATGTGATCAAAGCGCTTTTAAAAGAATTCCTGTTCGATGAATATTTGAGTTTGAGTTTGAACTTATGGAGATAAATATGTAGCCTATGTACAATACAATTTATATTATATTTACTAGCTGTGTCCCGCGGTTTTACCCACGTAGTAGGCCTGATGTTAACTAGACTACAGCTTTCCTCAATAAATGGATTAACTAACATGAAAGAATTTTTCAAAGCGGACCAGTAGTTCCTGACATTAGCGCGTTCAACCAAACAAGCAAACAAACACTTTAGCATTTTAATATTAGCATAAAACTCATTTTAAATCAGTCTCAACACATCCAGTTCAAACTTTAACCCTCCTCAACAGCTAATCAAATCAAAAAACATCTCATTAATATAACATGTAAAAATATACAAACAACTATTAAAAAGTCGTCAAAAAATTTCCTTAACACGTGTCCTTAAGACAAATTAACAACAAAGCGTTTTTCCTCACGAACCCCAGGTCATTGGATAAGTTTCCACAAGATGCAAATTGCTCCAAAACCCCGCCCAGATCGGCTGGAAGTGGCCCGTCTGTAATTTAATAAGCCCAAAACTTGGGTATCTCGACCACTCTGGGTGATCTGCGGCCGGTAATGTGTTGGCAACTTTTGAAGTTCCCGGATTAAAGATGTGAGATTCTTGCTTGTTTTCGTGTAGTGGAAATGTGGAAGCCAGGCTGGGTGCGAATACTGTGGCAAATTTAAGGACAACAAATTTTTAGAGAGATTTTATTTGCAGGATTAAATGGAATTGACTGTTTTCTTTCTTTACTTTGCTATAAACCGAGAATGAAGCATTCCTTTATCTACGCATTTTTCTTTTTATTCCTCTCTGACTGAATTTGTATCTTAACCCTATTCTATATGTTACAAGATTGACGACGTATGTTTGAAATCTTCGACACCCATTTTTTCTTGCCTTTATATATACTGAAAACGATTTCTTCCATGACGTTACCACGATACGACATGCATCTCGAAAGTACAGCTTAGTTTTGCTCAATCAAGATAATAAATACTAATCATAGTAGTATTTTCTTGTGTTTGATTTTACGCGAGTATTATGCATTAAGAAATTAAAGACTTTTTAACGGATTGTAAACGCGATTTATTCATTATATTATTAACCCGACGTTTCGAACACTTTACAGCGAGCGTGGTCACGGGTTAATAATATAATGAATAAATCGCGTTTAAAATCCGTTAAAAAGTTTTTAATTACTAATCATAGTAGTTCATTGCGAGACAAATTGAAGTAGGGAACCATTGAAACGTGTGTACATTTCAACTTGAATTTCTTCTGCATTATTTCAACTATCTAGTTGGTTATTCATCGTTCACCTTTCTCGTTTGCACCGCTGGCGGAGTCTGTGCATAAGAACAAAGGGTCCGTGATTAGGCTCTATAAAATGTACGCTGAAAACCCACTTGTATAACTGTTCATGAACAAATGAGTTGGTTCAACCGACGGTCTTGGGAGGTTGTTGAACTCTGGTAGTGTAATTCTAATATATCAAATTATATTTTTACCCGCGGCATTGACTGCGTGCGATAAAGAAATTAATAGAAAGAGTTAGAATAGCGTTCTATTGGAATTTATAAAATTTGGAGTGATTCAAATTTTATCTATGTGGGAGTCGAGCACGCTCCGGCACGAATTGGGCCAGCTCGCACCGGGGAAGTACCACACCCCCACAGAAAACCGGCGTGAAATAGTGGCATGCCACTGTGTTTCGTACGGTGAGTGGGGGAGCCGGAGGCCCGTTTCCTTTTCCTCACCCGTCCTAGTCCATTCCTTCTTTCCAGTCGTTAATCCTTTCCTTTTCCCTTACCCCATAAAAGCGGGCAGCGTATTCACAGAGGTACTACCTTTGCGAATGTTTATGGGCGGTGGTGATCGCTTACCATCAGGCGAACCACCAGCTCAGCTGCCCGCTATGACATAAAAAAAAAAATATCTCATATAAGTGATTTTATGTGTTAATATATCTTCTTCTGCTTTATATCTTAATATATATCTTCTTCTAGTCTTAATAAATGTCGAAAACCTAAAATACACATCATAATAGTTTAAAAAAAATAACGGTTAGCTATCTGGGGTTAAATATACAAGCGGGAAATAAAAAATGTAAAAGTACTAGGTTTTAACACGTTTATTGCTAAAATAAATCGAAGTACGTAATTTAATAATCCACGCGAGCAAAGTCGCGGACGGAAAGCTAATAAATTAATTGAAAAAAAATTAAAGAAAACAAATAAATTGAAAATACATTGCATTTAAATCTGATAAAGTGTATTTCTTATCATATTAAATTAGTTTAAGTAAGCAAGTAGAATCGCTCAAAAACACGAGATACTTCGAGAACTATATACACGTAAATATCACAAATTATCTCTGACTGTAACATTACTGACATAAACAATAACTAGCTGTGACCCGCGGTTGAAACCGCGTAAGTCCGTATCCCGTAGGAATATCGGTATAAAAAGTGCCTATGTGTTATTTCAGTTGTCCAGCTATCTACGAAGCAAATTTCATTGCAATCGCTGACCGATTTAGTAGTTTTTACGTGAAAGAGTAACAGACGCACGCATACATATGCATCCATCCTCACAAACTTTCGCATTTACAGTATTATTATTCGCCAATAGATGTCAGGAAGAATCATAATAAATTGGGACTATTCAAACGCAAGTAAGTTTAAGTCGATAAAACATGAATAAGACACGAATATGACATTTAAAAAAAAAAACCTATTATAAAAAATTTCATGAAAACCGTTGGAGCCGATTCCGAGATTCCAATTATATATATATATATATATATATATATACAAGAATTGCTCGTTTAAAGGTATAAGATATTGAACAATAAAATATCTTCTTGTCAATTAATATAAAAAACTTATTATACCCCGTGGTCTACACGGAAACAAAAAGAAACATTTTTAAAGCAAGAGGTGTTATTTTCACATGAAAAGCGATTTTTATCTAATGCGTTGTACAGAGTGGGCTAATTTAAGGGAATACGGAGGTTGAACGTTTTTAAGACCCTCACGCGGCCTGCGGGTACGGGCCTCCACGTGAAGTCACTTAGACGACCCTTAATTAAAGTAAGGTACATCCCTGTTATAAGCGGTAGCGATTTTTCCATTTAAAAAACCCTCATAACTTTAGTGTAATTCTAAAAGTTAAAAATATGTGTATTATGCAATATATAGTATCATTACCAGACATTATATTGCCCGCGGCTTCGCATGCGTTAATTCGGAGCAGTTTAATAGATGTTATTATACATATAAAACTTCCTCTTCAATCACTATCTGTTAAAAGAAACCCTATCAAAATCTTTGCGTAGTTTTAAAGATTTAAGCATAAATAGGGACAGAGAAAGAGACTTTGTTTAAACAATGTAGTGACTAATTAAATTCCACAAAATAATACTTTTGGTTACATATACCTATAGCCTATGTTATAATGGAAATTCAATCACACTGGTGATCGCTACCATCCGGCTAACCCCAGGTTCAGTTGCCCATTTGTGGCATATAAAAGTGTGTCAAATTTCATCCCCAAACGAACGAAACGAAGACACATTAAATAAAGTGAAACAAATGAATAATTTTTCCACAGAAATGGCCAATACTTCTTAGAAACACAAACCTTCACACATTGTACCACAAGATGGCTGCATTCACATAAAATCGCTTATCGTACGACTGAGGTAGCTCCCAACCCCTGAATTAGAGATTTTTGCGAAATGTTTAATATACTCTCTGCTTAAAATGTACACGAATTTATGTAATTATTCCTGTATTTTCAACATCGTATTGAAATAAAACAATTTGCGTATTAAATTGCGGATGTGAATTTATAAGAGACTTAATTCATATTTAGTAAATAACATGGAATGAAACCGGTTTTATGCAGATTATACCAGCAGTTGTTGTTAATTTTTGTGCTTTAATTTCGACATTTGTGTTAAGGCTCTTTCAGCGCTTAATAAAAATAACAGCTAAAAGAACGGTTATTTATAATTTGAATGGAGGGAGAAGTGTTAAATGTTTTTATTTGTTTCAATGTGTTTATTTTACGCCATTATGAACGCTCTCACTTCGCGGAAATTTGTAGCTATTTGTATAATTTTAAAACCCTGCCTTTTTTGATCCATGTTGCTACCAAAATATGATGTAATCACAGCATTTTGTACAAAATTTCTTTATTATTGTATCAGTTTTTTAAGATATAACTACAATATCTTAAATACGCAAAATGAACAAATAAATACATATGATATCAGGATAATGGCCATAGCACTTTCGCAAAAGCCGTCAATTATTCATAAACAAACAATATTTTAATAACAATTTACATTTATTATCTAGATTATGTACTATTCTGGCACATAAGTTACAACCATGCTAAGTATCATCAAAATCTATTCAGTGGTTTTCGCGTGAAAGAGTAACAAACTTACATCCATACTCAGAAAGTGGTATTCATCATTGGATAGGGTACGATGGGATTGTCGTCATCATTATTTATAAAAATCCGTAAATAAATTAAGGACAAAATCCTCAGAAACTTTTGCTTTCATATTTTAACTAGCTGCGCCCCGCGGTTTCACCCGCGTAAGTCCGTATCCCGTAGGAATATCGGGACAAAAAGTTGCCTATATGTTATTCCAGTTATCCAGCTATATACGTACCAAATTTCATTGCAATCGGTTGAGTAGTTTTGGCGTGAAAGAGCAGCAAACACACACATATCCTTACAGACTTTCGCATTTATAATATTAGTAGGATTAACATTATTTAAGCCTATCTATGAAATCATAACGTCCAAATATTATATGTAAAAAATTTCTGCAAATCTACACTCATATTACAAAAAATTAACTTTTTATCCTTTTATTTTTATCCGTTTGTAATGATTTCATGCGAAAACCACTGGACTGATTTCAAAAATTCTTTCACCATTAGAAAGCTGCATTTTCACTCAGTGACATACGCTATACAACTACCACGGGCGCAACAAGCCAACAAACCAGCGCGACCAGCTAGTAAATAATAAAGAACCGAGGAGAAATTTTAATATCAACAAGAACACCATCAAGGTCAACAGCTAGACCCAATAACTTCATTATAAGTACTCACTTTCCTTTCACAAAACCGTATTAAAGAAATCAAAATTCAAATCTCGATTACCGAAATCAAAGACTATTTACCGTGAAAGGGAATTCTTTTGAGCTAAATGGAATTCACGAACGAGTGTTCCACTGGTCGCGCGGTGTGGCGCCTGGGACGAGTGGTAAGGGCGAGCGTACAATAGTAATAGTATAGTATGCATATATAGTAACAGTTCATGGGATTATGGACTATTAGAGAGTAGATTAATATTCACTTTTTTATAATGTAAATACTTAAATATTCTACAAAATAATACTTTTAAGAAATGTATTTAAAAGTAGTTTGTCACGCGTAGTCAAAAAATTTCGCATGGGAATGATGTTTTCACTGCGGTAAAAAGTAGCCTATGTCACTTTTTAAACTCCTAATTATCATTAAATACAAATAAAAGACTAAAATTTTTAACGACTTGAATAAATAGCTATAGACTATGTATTTATATTATTGTATGTTTGACATTTGTTATCTCTGTATTATAATTCTAACAAGAATAAATATGTACAAAGAATTTTATATTATGGACAAAATATAAACTTTCCCGAGACTACAAGTACTAAAAAAGTTACATTTGTAAACTAAGATGAACTACGATAATAATATGTATTGTAAAGGTAAGATAAGTACATTAAAAACACTGATGCTATGCGCTTCCCTTACTTCCAAAGGAAATAAAAAATGTAAAATAAACTATAATTAAACAACTAGTTTCCGTTTACAGTAACTAGTTGTTCAGCGTTGTTTTATTCGAATCGTAAACAGTTTGGATAAAACAACGCTGCAGACTGCACAATTCGAATTACAACAATAACCACACAATTTTCGTGCATGATTACGACACTCAGAGCAATCTCTCTATCGAAACATACGCCAGAGACAAACCACTGACTAGTAACAAAGATCTCAATAGATAATACAAGACACCAAGCTGCGCTCTCACAAAATACAACACATAATAAGCCCATAAAATTGACCGTTTCAGTCGACAACCCTTCTAACTCACTCATCCGATAATGGGTACCAAACGTGGGTCCCTTTTGTTCAATGATCGCGTTAGGCACAGCATAGCCAGTGTGCGCTCACCCCTACATGCTAGCAATCAAATCTTTCATCCTTCTCTGACTATGATTGTTTCGGTATCAGTGGGATTAATGAAATGTTTTTGTTTTATTGCAGAAAATAGTGAACAATTTTGTACTTTAATACAGTACGTACTGTTTTACTGTTATGTACTGTGATCTTAATAAAATGTGTATTTTTTGAACATTTCCTTTATAATGATTAAATGATTATAATATTTTCATACGCCGACTGTAGCACTTATGAACGTAAGAAACCCTCATTTATTTATCAACAGATTTTAAAAAGGAAGAGGTTATTAAATCAACTATATTTTTTCGTTTGTAACCTCAGAACTTTGAACTGGATTACCGATTTATAAGATTACTTTTTAAATGCTGGTGCTTCTCATGAGGTTCTACTGTCTAGTTCTGACCATTTGAAAACGGTGAAAAATTGTAATTTAATTTAGTGATAACCTTAAAATGTATTTAACACAAGCTACCACAGATAACAGCCTTGTCACTTTTGAGTTACCTCTTCCAGACAACCTATTGCAATATAGATATTTGAATCTTTTAACAAATAATTTATCGTTTCAAAAGAACCTCCCAATCTGCACACTACTTTCAGCTTCGGAAGCGTAATAAAATAACATTTTATTGTAGCATCCACACCATAAAACGAAACTGTGTTTGATTCTATTTATTTCTTATAATATAATATGACTTTGTGTCTAGATATATTTTAGAAGGCTAGAAAGTGAGATAAAGAGATAAAGACAGAGAGAGAGAGAGAGAGATACACTACTTTTTAATGCGGTGAAACATCTCATTCCCATTGCAATTTCCTTTGTCTACGAGGGTGATTAAGTATTCCCCTAAACTAAATAGTATTTCCTCAATATTCGAACAAATATAACCAATAGAAATTAAAGAATTTTCAACGGATTTTAAACCCGATTTATTCAATATATTATTAACCTTATTAGTCTCTCCGTGAACACGCTCGCTGTAAAGTGTTCGAAACGTCGGGCTAATAATATAATGAATAAATCGCATTTACAATCCGTTAAAAAGTCTTAAATTTCATAACGTATAATACTTGCGTAAAATCAAACACAAGAAAATACTAAATATAACCATTGCTACATATAAGACATACTTAAGTGCTGTTCATATCAAGTGAGACAGTGATGAGGGTGAATTCATTATTCAACAGGATTTGCTCCAAACGCAGTGATTGTTGATCTGATTATTTAGTCAACTAATTCTGCTTCATTTAAACATTTATTTTGCTCAAATCTGGTCATATTTAGCATGATTTTTAGCTTCATTTGTATGTTTGTATGTAGGTAACATAACATATAACTTTAGACTCGATTTTGAATAATTTTTATCGGACAGATTTAATAAAAACTTTTTGCCTTTATAAAGGACTAGCGACGCCCCGAAGTTTTACGCGCGTAAGTCCGTATCCCGTAGGAACATCGGGATAAAAAGTTGCCTATATGTTATTCCATTTGTCTAGCTGTCTACGTAACAAATTCATTGAAATCGGTTCGGTAATTTTTGCGTGACGGAGCAACAAACACACACACACATCTTCCAAACGTTCGCATTTATAATATTAGTAGGAATAGAACAATTTAGAGTCATCAACATTATTTCATTATATCTGAAGACAGTTTTTGCTTATTTACTTATGTATCGACTATATAACCGTAAAATATATATACCGACTTTTGTAGGAAAAAGGATGTGGCGATATATTTATATACTATTATAAAACACTGGCAATAAATCACGTAACATAACCCATAGATAACTGAGCTTTTCACAAACAAAACTAAACAATTTTGGAAAGCGATTAGGTCTAAATAGTCATATCATGTGATGAGCCCACAGGTTGCCATAGCAACAGGTTATTACAATCCATTGTAGGTATTTGACAGAGGTATTTGATATATACTGGTTTTCCTTGGTTGGGTGTTGTCGTTTATTAAATGAAAAAAATGCTTGATAAAATGTTATATCCGTTCTGTATGTCCGGAAATTCTTTAACTGAAAAGGGTTTACAATGAAGCGGCTTTTATGTCTGCGCAATATTTTATTAATAATTTTAAATATGGAATTTCTTACTATAAATAATTTTAAATACTATGTCGGTATCTATGCTTATACACTACTAGCTTTCCGCCCGCGGCTTTGTCTGATTGGTCAAAGGAAAACCCATATAGTTGAGTAGCAGTTGTGATCTCCGGGATACGAACTATGTTATATCCTTTCTCGATCTTAGTACCAAATTTCATCAAAATCAGTTGAGTAATTTAATCGTTCAGAAGCTATATACAGACAGAGTTATTTATACATTTCAATATTAGTAAGGATATATTAAATCCTTCCTCGGTCATATATATGCGAATGTATGTTTGTCTTTATGTCTTTCTGTGCCATCGCAAACGCAACCGATAGATTTTATGGCATTATTTTTATGTCTGGAGATAGTCAGGTAGCTACAGAGCGATAATAGTGAATCATCCCGTTCCCATACGAATTTATTTGACTACGCTGGCGAAGACTATAAGCTAGTATAGAATATAGTGACCATTACTAAATTACTCATTGATGATATAAAAATAACGTTTTCTCTTTACAGGTAAGAATGTGATAGCGGTTATATACTGTACGTAAGTAATGTAGAATTTAATGAAATAACTATCTTTTGTACAATGTTAAAACCTACTTGATCACCTACTATAAACTAAATGTATCTCCTCTATTTTAACTTCTCTCAGTGCGACCGGTTGTCTGAAAGAATTCGCTATAGGATAGGTCAAGTGCGAGTCGGATTCGCGAAAATGAACGATTCCGAACAAATAAGCCGAAAAGCGACTGCAAAAACATTAGATACCCTTCCAATTCGCGACCTTGTGAAACGTAACTTGAACTCAATTTCTTATTATTTTTTGTTTTAGCGGCTACTAAAATAGATTATATCTCAAAATTTAGATTGTCTAATAATCACGGTTAATGGGATACATCCTGGTGACAGACGAACGGACAGACAGACAGACGCACTGCTAAGTCTTAGTAGGTACCTATTGCTAGTCCTTTTTACAATTTGGATAAAAATCAAAAGCTATCCAATTAGGTGTGAAGGAAGGAAGGATACATACATCGAAAACGGGAGGATCCTCGACCTGTCTGTCTACCTGACCTGTAGTCTACTGGACTGCCCTGTAAGGCCCCGATTGAATGATGTTGGAAAGTTGTATATGCCTCTGTAGCCAGAGAATTTCGTTTGCGCGATTCAGAAAAATGTCACTACATTGGGTAAGCTAAAACCCTAATCATAATAAAAAATCATAACAAAAATAAATCAAAACGACAAACAAATTTCATTAACAAAGTTGAGCCTAGCTTAAAAAGTACTCAACTCAAAATGTAACAAACTCAACAAACGTGTGAGGAAAACATATTTAAACATTCCCAACTAAATAGCTTTGACACTGACCTTCGTGTTTATGTTTGAAAAATGTAACACGTTTTGAAATTTTGTACGAGTTTTTTAAAGTATGCGCTATTTTAAAGTAAAACTAATGCAACTATTTTTAGAGCTCAGTTGGTCGAGTATTAATTTCGATATTAAGCGGACTGTAAAACTTAATCTACGTGGTGTAGCGAAAAGGGGAAGATGGGAACACACGGCACATACCTCGTCTGAGAGTAGCGTCCAAGCAAGCAAGCGGCACAGCACCACGCGGTCAAGGGTCCTCCAGCTCGGGCCAGGCAGACCAGATCCAGTCCTTCACTCCACACACACACACGCGGCGGTTCAGCGCGACCAAATGGGAAGCGGTTACACTAGCACAATGCCTGAGATATCTAGAGAACCTCGTGGAGGTTCTCCGGCGGTTGCGGGTTACGATCTTTATGAAAGATCTCTTCGATTGATGCGGTGACAAGAAAGCCTCATAAAGGCTCTCCGGCGGTGTGCGGATTATACACGAAATGTCTAGAGGCCTCGGGAAGGCACTCCGGCGGTTTTTGAGATCCGATCGTCACGGAAGATCGATGCAGACTGTGTGACGTCAATAGGGACTAACGTCCAATAGGGACGTTGCGGGTACTTTAAAAGCGTACGGTGATTGGTTGTGCTCGCATGTAAGGAGGGTAGTTGGATTACAGCACAAAATAATAAATATTTAATTTAAATCACTATTTTAATAATATTGGCGTTACCATCAGTCGTATGTCGATTATCTCGCTATGTTCAAAAACTCAAATTCATTTCACTAGCTTTTACTCATAGTATTATTTTGCTGCCATTTCACTGCTAGTCGTACAAATGCCCTTACACCTCTGTTCATAACATTTTCACAGTTAAAAGAAGAGGAGTTTATTGACATGAAAACAAAAAGTTTTAAATTTCTGCTGTTGAGGCGTAATAATGTCATTTTTTAATAATATACATATATGAAGTTTATACTAGGGTGAAGCCATTAACAAAGAGAAGTAGAAGAGGTTTATACTAAACATTTAATGCAATTTTAAATATTTGAAATACTAAAAATAGAAAGAATTCAAATTCGGCTGCGCCGCCCCGGTACCCACCGCCTCATGATTGATTTTCTTTCTACATAATATGGACTAACTGTAAAAAGTACGTCATTAATTTATTCAATTATTATGTGAAAAAACTTACATAGATACTACGGCCCCCGGGAAGAGGTCGTGGGTTATATCGGATTCCTACCAACTAAAACCCCACTGTGTTCCGTCGAGCAGCTTTATTGAAGAGGTCACGGGAGCTGCTTAGTATACATTCGCGACCTCCTCGCGAAACAACAGGTACCTTAGCAATACGATACTCCTTTTAACATATTTTCTTTAGTACAGTAAATTAAATAGTTAATTTTATATGAGCGTGTTCATCACTAAACCACAAACGACTAGACCGATTTTAATGGAATTTCTTAGTGTGCCATCTGATAGATTCGAGATTAGTTAAAATTCACAATTCGAACGCGAGCAGAGTCACTGACAAAAGCTAGCATAGGTGTAAACTTACTATTTAGATTTAACACCCATACTTTATTTTAAGTTAAAATCCAACCTCATTAACAGTCAACTAGCGCCCGCAAGTTAGTTGCGTTAAATATTTTTTGCTGGCAACCCTCATTTTAACTAAATAATAAACTTGATTAAGGAGTTACTCGAATTTCTTTATTCGGCGGGTTACAGCGTCAGCTGTTTGAAACTTACGTCGGAATATGTAATTTATTTTTAATTTATTTTTCAGACATCTGTCTGAACATAATTGTTTCGATATTAATAACTTTTTAACGGATTTTATTCTGAATAAATATTCTGAATAAATCGCGCTTAAAACCCGTTAAAAAGATTTTAATTTCTAAATGTATAATACTCGCGTAAAATCAAACACAATGAAAATAATAAAATTTAAAAATAATTGCAGCTTGTAATTATCATCAACCACTTTTTCTATTTATATAGATACTAAAAACAACTATCGCATTAAACATTTAAAAGAAAGTCATATTCTTTAAAAAAAAAATTAAAGGATTTCACAGCGAACCAAAAGGCTAGTATCCACGCAACTCAAAGTGAATAAAAAATCCACAGCATTTTTAATCTGAGGGTAGTTCAATAACCTTGTGAATATCGAAGTGAAAAAACAAATTTTAATTTAAACAGCGATTTTAATTAAACATTGAATAAAACATTTTACGTGATTTGTGATAATTTGGAATATGATAATACAATGAAGGCATCAATTGAGGTATGTATTCAATTCTTTTGGCTTTTAATTATAAGTCACCTAATCCATGTACCTACAATTATTTAAAGGTCTTGATCTCTTCCGACGTCACAAAAACGAAGGAGGAACTCAATCTATATTTTTGGCATGTTACTCGTTGACTGCAAAAGTTTTCAACCTGATTATTTCATAAGATAGGAATTGTTGTCATTTTAGAATTAGGAGTGGTTCATACTTTTTTGATTTAATAATCATTCATTCCT
Organism: Zerene cesonia; assembly: GCF_012273895.1. Classification (NCBI taxonomy): domain Eukaryota; kingdom Metazoa; phylum Arthropoda; class Insecta; order Lepidoptera; family Pieridae; genus Zerene; species Zerene cesonia. The sequence continues at coordinate 407,731 of NC_052117.1, read as the reverse complement.
GGGTCAGTTTGTGCCAACATACACACACATTTACAAATAGTTATACATATTTGTTGACGCAATATGTAGTGTAAAAGGCTTGATTTGATAGGTCTTAACTTCGTTATTCAATGCTATTAAGTATGACACTATGATTTTAACAAAAATCACGCTGAGAATTTTTTTTTTTTCAAAAAATTTCTCATTTATAAAAGCATTTCAATGCTATAAAACTAAAAATTTAATATAAAAAAAAAATTAAAAATCACGTTGTTGTACTGTTATTAGTAGAATAATTAGTGTTTTAGACTTTTCTAAACTCAAACTTGAATCAACTAGAAAGATAGAAAGAAAAAATATACATTCATTTAAATTACTTCTTTAACAACATTTACCACAAGACTGAATAGCGGTTTCAACAGAGAAGTAAAGAAACCTACCAATATAAAGGATAACGTTCGTAAAAACACGATAAATGCATTACACTAAGTAAACAAACACAGCCCTTAATCGCTTGCTGAGCTCGACTATAAATTTGCCGAAATCCCGTTAACAATTCCCTTGTAATTAGTCCAGTGTCATGGAATGCCTATCAAATTATCGAGGATTTACTTCCTGTGTTGCTAATTATTTTGCAATTAACATACAGTTTATCCCTATCAGTTACCAGACCATGTCTGTACATTAAATATTAATTCATTATTTTCTTTCTCTCAATATGGATGTGTTATAGACCCCAAAACAATGGTTAGTAATGTTTATGTAAGCCAATCACGTAAACACCAATTGGCAAGTTTTAACAATATTTCTTTATGATGATAGACTAATATTAGATTCAACTTATAAGCTACAAGCTGCGCCCCGCAATTTCACCCGCGTAAATCCGTAGGAATATCGGGTTAAAAAGCTGCTTATGTGTTATTCCACTTCTCCAGCTATGTACGTACAAAATTTCATTACATTCGGTTCAGTAGTTTTTGTGCGTGAAAGAGTAAGAAACATACACATACACATACATCCATCCTCACAAACTTTCATTTATAGTATTAATATTTAATTATACAATAATTATGTATAAGCTATTTAATTTATTTAAAAAATATAAGGCTAACATATGTAGGTAACTGGTGATACAGAAAAATTTATTCATCAATTGAGGTGCTGTTGGACAGGCCTTTAAAAATAACAAAACGGTTAGTGTGCGATTCACACACGATAGACGTGAAACTTCAGTAAATCGACAAAAGAATAAGATGAATATATATAAAATATAAAATAGTATGTATATTTCTGTCTCATTCTTTGCCGGCTTCATTCTACACATTTTTGTGTTTGTGTCTCTTACGTTTTTTCCGTTGCATCAGGTTTGAAATCGCAACGATTCTAAAGTTTCACTTCAAAAATAAATGAGTAAAGACAGGCTTTTCGCCAAAATAAATACTTCCAAGAGATATACGCCCATAAAGTCACATAAACTGTCTGAACTGAAATAGACAAAAAGTAGTTAAATAGAATATTATTTTCCTTTTCTGCACACCTCACGCTTTGGCTATGAAGGTCGACAGTAATGCGGAGCAAAATGGCATCTTGTCAGTACTATTCTCGGCCGGTTCGCAGAGGGGTTTTCTAGTGTATCAACTCAATTCTTAAAAAATAATATTATATGGTGAAAATAACAATATTTACCTCGAAATATTCATTTCTCATAGCAGTAACGGATGCTAAGTAATGGTTTTATTTTATAAAAAAAACTAGCTTCTGCCCGCAGCTTCACACGCGTTAATTTCAGAGTAGTTAAATAGATATTATAATACATATAAACCATATCTCGAATCACTTTATCTATTAGACAAACCCCATCAAAATCTATATATATCATACATACTAAGTATGATAAAATAAGATAAAATATTGTTTTTGAACCATTACGAACATATAAACAAGATGACAAAAACGAGATTTCGTTCACGTATTACTATACGTGAACGAAAAGCATTACTATGCTAAGAGTCATGTTAGAATAAGACTGAACAACTCTTCCTAGTATCTAGCTTAAACTATAAACATATTGAGACCTAACACTAGGATTAACAAGTGGTCCATATAATTGCTTACAGATAGGTCAACAATTCACTTAGCCTCTAGATTCTAGTATACCAGAGCGGCTTCGCTGCTAGCAAATATCTTATTGATGAAATATTGACATATATTGATGATTCTTGACTATTATATATACAATCCTTTTCTTTAATCCCTGCCTGAATCCTTTCTTTATCCCACACCATTTAAAGTTGACATGCATTTGTAAAGGCGAAGGTTTGCAACCTCCTTTATGGGTATTACACTTACCATCAGGCGACCCAACAGCTCCTTTGCCGACGATGACAAAAAACTATTAATTGTAGTGTAATATTTTATAGTGCTTGTATTATATATTTAGAACGAGGTGGGGCCGTTGCCACGCTCGCTGTAAAATGATCTAAAGTCAGGTTAAATTTAACACATTAATAAAATCTAAAATTTTATCAAACTGACTTTCCCATTTTGAAGTGAAAATAAGATAAACAATACAATATTAATAGATACGCCGGAGCGAAACCGGTTCCAATAAAAGTCTACATAAGTATTGGAGTTGAAACCTTGTTAACATCTCATAAGACAAAAGATCGAATTCTATTATCTCAGCTATCTTGCATTGTCTAATTTGTAAGTACAAAGACTATCAGTAGTCCTTTCGCTATAAAATTCAATACGTTCATTAATTAGCTGAAATGAGTTCATTACAATAGGTAAGTATTATTTAATGACATCATTAACTCTTTCGCTGTCGGTTTGGTACTATGCTAAATGTTCCTATAGCATGAGCCTCATTCGATTCCCATGTTTAGAAAAGTTTGTCACGTTGAGTTTTTGTTTGTTTATCAACAAAAACAAACATACACACAAGCAAACAAACACATGTTCGTGTTTCTGTCTGTGGCGTCGTAAATCCCAAACGGGTGAACCGATTTTAATTTTTTTGAAACGTGAATTAGACAGGAGTATTAGATT